>NW_007260456.1:87456-223435 GCF_000164805.1 Carlito syrichta | reverse complement strand
TTTGAAGTGGTGCAGTAGGATTCAGGCAGATTGAAACTAAATGACTAAATGTTCATTCAGAGTAGATGTGGGAAAAAAAGTTTGAACAATAAAAGTTTTACCCTAAAACTATATAGAAGGACTTGAATATAATATGGGTGGCAGAAGGGAGCATTGCAGGCTCTGAAACAAACAAACTAAACTAAAGACATTAAAAAATCATTCCTATAGTTATATCTGTGAAGAATTCGGGTTGGGTTTAACAGAAGGTTAAGGTTCCATGAGGAGTCAATTAAAAGGAATTTGAATTTATTAGAATCAATGAATTGATAAAGGATAAGGTTGTGAGTGTTTGAACAAGAAGAGTGTCTATAGAAAAGATGAAGGGATAACTACGAATAATAGTGTCTTGAAGTCCCTTGAGAGAGCTAAGAGAGGAATTAGCTTCAGATAACCAGGTCAACCAGGGGAAGTAAAGGAAGCAAACCGATGCAACAGTGTGGAAGGGAAACTAGGTGCGTGTACGCATATTTGTGATGATGACAGAATACACACTGTGAGTGAAGATCATGGAAGCAGATGGAAATATAAAACTGAAACCTTGGCAAGTAGTTAAGGATAGAGAGTTACATCTGAAAGTCATTAATATAAGATAGTTATAGACTGGGTGATTTTTCTCTTTTTTCTTTTTCTTTTTCTTTGAGTTGGAGTCTCGCAGTGTCACCCAGGCTGGAGTGCAGTGGCACACTCATGGCCTATGCAGCCTCGACCTACTGGGCTCAGGCTATCCTTCCACTGCAGCCTTTCAAGTAGCTGGAACAACAGGCGCACGCTACCATGCTCAGCTTATTTATTTATTTATTATAGAGATGAGGTCTCATAAAGTTGCCCAGGCTGGTCTTGAACCCCTGAGCTCAGGCAATTCTCTCGCTAGGCCTCCCAAAGTGCTGGGATTACAGGATTACGCTCTCAGCCCGGGTGATTTTTTTTTTTTTTAAAGAACTGAGTGAATAAAGCGTAAACGACCAAGAACTCATTATTTGAGAGGCCATTACTACTATAGACCAGGAAGGGGAAAACGACAACAAAATAATTTATAACAATGATGGCGATGTCATAACTATAACATATGCCATTCATTAAGCAATTATTTTGAGCCAGGAGTTCTGATAAGAGCTTTACATCAAGTGCCCACAGCAGCATCTTTAGATAATAGGTAAATTTGGTACAATTCAGTAAAATGTCAAAGCAAAGTGTTAGTTATCAAGAGAGGGTAGATTTTTAGAATTGTCATTGTAGAAATTGAAAGACGAGAAATGGTTTTAGAAAATTCCTAGGGTTTGGCTAAGGTGGATACAGTAAACTGAAAGCCTGCTAAGGAGGAGTAATAACTTTAAAAAGGCAGGTTGAAGGCCTCTCTCCTGTTCAAGTATGAACGAGAACCAAAAATGGCTCAGTAATACACATGAATGATTATTTTATACTGAAATGGACATGGTACTACTATGACTGTTTAAGGAACTGTATATGATTATTAGCACCGCGTACCCTTACGTATATAATTCTATCCATAAATGTTCTATGGTAGTTTTCATAGAATCAATATACTGGTAATATAGATTTTTCAAAAAATAAACACTACTAATAATAATAATTACAGATTATTCATTAAGACTTCTAATAACCACGAATTGCCAAAACTATTCTCAACAAAAAGAAAGAAAGAAAGAAAAAAAAAGCAGGTGGTATAATGCTCCCAGACTTTAAGCTTTATTATAAAGCTACAATAACCAAGACAGGCTGGTATTGATACAAGAAAAGGCATATAGACCAATGGACCAGGATAGAGATTCTAGAAGCAAAACCTCAATTTCTCAACCAATTTATCTTCAACAAAGTCTCCACCACCAACAACTGGGGAGAGGAGAACCTATTCAGTAAATAGTTCTGAGAAAACACATGCAAAAGATTAGAACAAGATCCCTACCTATCACCATACCCAAAAATAAACTCTAAATGGATCAAAGACCTAAACATAAAACCTCAAACTATAAGATCCTTAGAAAATGCAGGAGATACCCTTATGGAAATTGGAACTAGCAACAAATTCCTGATCAAAACCACAAGTGCCCATACCATAAGAGATAAGGTAGACAAGTGGGAGCTCATCAAACTGACACGTTTCTGCAAAGCCAAAGAAACCATCAAGAGAGCTTTGAGACAGCCCGTAGACTGAGAAAAAACATTTACCAACTGTATGTCTGACAAAGACCTAACATCTAGCATCTGCAAGGAACACAAATGTGTCAAAAAGAAAAAAACAAAGAGCTCTGTAACAAAGTGGGCAAAAGATATGAATAGACAGTTCTCAAAAGAAAACATATGAGCAGTCAACAGATACATGAAAAAATGCTCAACCTCACTAGTCATCAAAGAAATACAAATTAAAACTCCACTGAGATACCACCTAACTCCCATCAGGATGGCCATCAATAACTCAAAAAACAACAGATGCTGGAGAGGATGCGGCAAAAAAGGAATACTTCTACACTTCTACACTGTTGGTGGGAGTGTAAACTAGTACAGTCTCTGTGGAAAACAGTGTTGCGATTCCTAAAAGATCTAAAATTCTACCTTATATATGACACCATAATCCCCTTACTGGGAGTATACCTGGAAGAACTCAAATCACTCTATAAAAAAGATACCTGCACACGTATATTTATCACAGCGTTGTTCACAGTAGCAAGAACATGGAACCAACTGTGCTGCCCATCAAAACAGGACTGAATAAAAAAATGTGGTACACATACATGATGGCATATTATGCAGTCATAAAGAAGAACAACATCATGAACTTCACAGCAACCTGAATGGACTTAGAGTCCATAATACTGAGTGATCTTTCACAGAAGCAAAGAACTGAGTATCACATGTTCTCACTCATAAGCGAACCTTGAACAATTATTGTAATACTGAAAGAAAAGGATTGGCAGTAGCAGGAAACGTGACGGGAGGGGGCGGGGAAGCCGAATTGGCAGCAGTGGGAATCTGCCTGGGGAAGGGAGGAGCACACCTCATCAACAAGGGTACCTGCATAATGATGATTTGTATACCTAACCCTGAATTGTTATCCCATATCTTTAAAATTAAAAAAAAAAAGTTGAAAAAAAGAGTTCTAATAACCTGGTGGTTACATTTTGTTAGCCCTGATACAAATTAACCCTTCAAGATTACATGATATCATAATTAGGAAAATTGGGATCTAGAGTATTTATGTAACTTGACCAGTTCATCTAGTATCAAAAACAGGCTCCCAGACCAGAGCCACATGGTTCCATAGCAGCCCCCATTCCTACTGTTCCTCACAGTCTCCTGCAGGATTCTGTATGTAACTCTCTGCTCCTAAATAGAGAAACAAAAGGTATATGATTTAAACCTAAGTAGGCATTGTGTTTAATTCCCTCTCAACACTTCTGTCATTAGCCAGAAGTGTTAAAGACCTGGTCTCAAAATATTTGGCAGCATGATAGTTTTAATCCTTAGAAGGTTGTCCATGTCATAAAATTGGCAAAGAGGAACATGATTAATACTGTTCTCTTTATGAAACCTATAGTTCCACAGAAAATAAATGGAAAATGTCACAAATGTGAATTGTGCTCTAGAATGATGGGAAGATATAAGTTTAAGAGATGAAGAATGAGAGTTCACCATTATTGTAATTGCTCTGCTGACAGATGGATTTGTGTGTGTGTGTTTTTGTAATATTCATAAAGTTTCCACCTGAGGTCACTTTTAATTTATACCACACATTATCTCTCTTGATCCTCCGTTTTCTCAAGGTATGCTATGCTGAGGTTTTGTTTTTATTATCCCACCCCCATGTGGTTGGCCTACACAAACACACACACACTCACACCCTGCCTGGGTTTTTTCCAACACAAATATCAGTGGTATTCATATGATGGGAAGAAGGATAACTTGGTTAAAAGCTGATGTGGCGATTAATTAATGTCCAAAACCAATATTATATTGCACAAAAGTTAGAAGATGATAATGTTATAACGACAAGATACTCAGAAGTGTAGAAGTAACTATATATATTTAATTTTGTCACCCAAGAAATAAAGTTATCACTGCCCCCAAATACGTGCATAGGAAGTAGGGATGGGCACAACATCATTTGAGGAACGTCAGAAATTTCATAGACCCTTAAGTAGCTTCTGCAATGGTGTATTCTTTTTTTTTTTAATAAAACCTCTGCTAAATCAAATTATGAACTTCATTTATTTTTTTTATTTTAAAGATGTTGGGTACAATTCAGGGTTAAGTATACAAATGTTCATTATGCAGGTACTTTTGTTGATTAAGTGTGCCCCTCCCTCCCCTAGCAGTTTCCCTCAACTGCCAATCCCACCCCCATTCCCAGCAGTTTCCCACTACTGCCAATCTCTTTCTTATAGTATTATGATAGCTGATTCAAGGTCTGCTTATGAGTGAGAACATATGGTACCCTGTTCTTTGCTTCTGTGATGGATCACTGAGTATTATAGACTCTAAATCCATCCAAGTTGCTGCGAAGTCCGCATGCTTGCCTATCTTTATGGCTGCATAATATACCATTGCTTTTTTATCTAAAAATACTGTCAACCAATTATTGGGAGTCCATAGATGAGGAAGGAGAAAAGGAATATATAATCTGTGAAAGAATAGTAATTAGTCAAGGATAACACAGGGATTTGTTTACCAGCTCTGCTTTTTAACCAAAAAGACATATACACAGCATGGTTAATTACAGAACGTAACCAGAAAGAAACCAAACAGAAAGAAGGGAGGTGTTTTATACTTAGGGAACTGCAGGTATATTCAAAGTCAAAGAGAAAACTGGGAGGGGAGCACTGGGAAATGAGGGCAAATCTGAGGTGGGCAACTCATGCGTGTGCTGATGTGAAAGATATTTAAAAAGAATAAACAATGATAGTCACAGAGTGGTTCGTTAATTCACAGGCACATTTAGAGGGACCAAATTACAATCTCTTCTTTCAATATTTGTGGCACTAGTTGTGTTGTCACATATGATTTTATTCAACAACACCTCCCCTGATTACCCCTACATGACATTAATATACATGCCCATTTGTTTCTGGGTTCCTTGCTCCCCAACCACAAAAATTTCATTTGGAGTGTAGGTGGATTTTGAGTCACTCTGGCTGAGAATGATTAGAAAAAGACTAGGAAATGAGGAGGGAAAAGGGAGAAAAGCAGCAAGAGAAAAGGCTTTGACAAAGAACAACAGGAGAGATTTAAAAAAAATAAAATCCCGGGGTCCACAACCCTTTACCAGGAAGGCAGCTCAGGCAGTTGTGAAAAGTATTGATAGCTTCAGGTCACATTGCTCTCTAGGCAAGACGTATCTAAGAACAGAAAGTTAAGGCACTAGGTCCCTGTGGACAGCAGAAGACAGCTGTCAAAGACTTATTTCCTTGTGGCAGATTGAATGGGTTAAAAATAGTTACATGCAACTTTTTCTCATCTTAAGTATCCAAATTGCATTCTCTCTCTCATAGAATCAAAAGTCAAAATCATAATCAGAAAGACATTAAATATTTGGCCTGAACATCATACCCCGAGGAATAGGAAGTACTTCTGAGAATCTTACAGACTTTGCCATAGAGCACAATTTATAAGCATCTCATTTTAGCCACAGGAGGAAAAAAAAAGAGGGGTGAACTTATTTGTAGAATATTAGCGATTGCTATGTGAGATGCATAAAATGAGGCTTATATTTCTTGTATCTAATATGTCATCTTTATACTTTGATTTTCATAAATAAAAATTTTAAGCTAAACATTTATTAAAGAGGTTAACGTGAAACCTATCTCCCTATAATCCTTGGTCTCATAAGTCTAGGATTGCATCCTTTGATACCTTCCTGCCACACAGCCAGGGAACCTAAGTAAATGCTTCCTCTTAGGTGTGATGTGATAGAGATTAGTGGAGATTGGGATAAATTTGACAGCACATACTCAGTTCTAAAAAATTTTCAATTTTCTTGAATGACTTCGGAAACCAAAGAAATGTGTGTGGGCCACAGAGCGTTTTCTCTTTCTGCCATTTTCAACCTCTCAGTTTCTTAACTCCCTTATAGCAAATGTCCTGCTACAGGGCTGTTTGACATCCTTGTGGAAAACAAAAAACAAAAGACAAAAAAAAAAACAAAAGACTACCAAAATGGAAATATGTACAAACCAAACCTTAAATTTAGGGAAATACATGTTTTCCTAGACTTGTGACTTTCAAACTTCAATTTCTGGTGTTATTTCTCTTTTTTAAATGCTTTGTCTTAAGTTGTTTTTGGTGTATTTTGAGTGAGTCAATATCAAGAGGAAGTTTATAAGGATAATAGACACTTTTGTGTGACTTTATCAAAGTGAACAGTGGGGGACTACAAATATTGCTACACTTGTAAGTTAAAAACACAAACATACACATATGCAAACATAAAACATACACGATTCCACAAATGTATATACACATGCACACACAGATGTACACTCACAGACATAAAGATACAAACTCATATGCATGTAAAAATACACAAACACACACATGTAATCATGCATGTCAGGCACATAAAAATACATAAACACAATTGACACTTCTGTCGAACTCTCTTAAATGTGTAAAGGCCCCTGTGAGAGAATATTTGGGGCTCTCTAGCAAAGGTGAGTCAACTTTTTTTTTTAGTATGACTCAGAATCTGCCCAGATATCATTCCACATTGCTCACCTAGGTCACTCCTACCAACATCCCTATACCTCATTTTCACCTTGGCTGCAGCTGAAAAACAGAAGCTGCTGCTCTTGTGACTCTTATTTAAACTGGAATTTATGGGAAATGAAAGGATCAATTTCTTCCTGGTCATTACATCTCATACTGGACAGATCGTATCTTTCACTCATGTTTCCCTGTCCACTATGGGTAGCAAATGTCTTTTTATGTAGAAACTTCCTTTAAAAGATTGGATATACAAATGTCTTTTCTGATCCTCAGCTGTGGTGACCTAAACATAGTTACATTAATTTGCTTGTATTCTTCTATTAGTGATGCAAACTATATATAAGTTTAGCAACATCTCCACAACTTTTACATGAAATAAAACTAGGGTTAACTTTTAGACTTAGTGATTTTGTACTGAGCAAAGACACTGATTTTAAAAGCCACCACACCCTATAATCTGCAGACATTGGAAAACTCTATGAAGAAGTTACCAAAAACCACATCAACCTTGTTCTGTATCATATAGGTAGGAAGCATTCTATCAGCACAAGTGTGATGAAAATTTTTAAAGAATCTTGAAATAGTTCTTGTGGTATACAGAATTGTAAGATGACCTCCAAGAATTCTGCCCTGTGTTGTATATACCCTGTCCATTCCTTTTCTTCAATACGGAAGGGACCTATATATATTTATGCCATGCATAAATTATGCTGTGTAACTAAATTAAGGAAGGTTAGCCTGTGAAATTGTGGTTCCAAATTTATTGGTTTGAGGTAATCAAAAGAAGATTATTTAGTAAGCCTAATCAGGCAAATTCTTTCAAAGTGGGTCTGCTGTTGGTCTTAAAGAAGCAAGCAATCATTAGTTATAACAACCAGAAAAAAATTAAATTTGCCAATGACTACATGCACTTGAAAGAGTATCCTCTACCCCAGAAGAGTCTTCAGCTCCAAGTGACACCTTAATTTCAGCCTTTGAGACCCTAGGCAGTGGACTCATTTAGGTCATTTCCAGACTCCTGATCCAGGGAAACCATAAGACAATGTATGTATGTTCTTTCAGTCTTCTAAATGTGAGATAGTTTGTTACACAGTAAATAAAACAGTTCTGCTACTAGCTTTGCAAATACAAAGTATAACGGCATAACAATTAAATAATATGAAAGTAAACCATTCTGAAATTAGCACTTTGTACTTCCAATTGTAGAAATAATTAGTATCAGTTCAGTTCTTGCAGCATGTATAGTAGGGGCTACCCAAAACACACTTTTCAAGCATAGTAGATTGATAAATTTTTCCATTTTCCCACTCTCTTTGTATCCATGCCCCAGGAAATTTGACTTCATATCTTTTTCTATCAAGAGGTAGAATCTATTTGCTGTACTGGTTATGTGACATGCTTTGGCCCATAAAATACAGTGGATGTGATAGTGTGCAAGTTTCAAGCCTAAGCCTCAGGAGGCCCTGCATATCTCTACTTGTTCTCTTGGGACTCTGCCAAGACCTTAAAAAAAAAAAAAAAAAAACCTTAGCTATCTTGTTGTGGCTGAGACATGTGGACAGAGTCTAATGGTTCAGCTATCTCATACATAGCCTGTTTTTAGCCAACTCACCACAAATTCTTGATCACAAACACTTGCGCAATCTTAATTGGGAGCATCAGCTGGCTAGATCAGCAGACCAATTTAGCAAACTCTTAGATAAGTAAGAAACAATAATTGTTGTTCTACTTTAAACTATTATATTTGGTGCAGTTTTTTTCTCAATAATATGTTGCTTATAACAAATATATACAATAATGTTTATAGTAAAAGCAACTATCATGATTAATAGATATTTTATTTGGAATCTTTTTCATTTTCACACATATAGTATTTTTATCCAATATATGAACAAAGAATAAAACAATACTCATACAATATGTCCTGATATATTATAATTGCCATATAACTTTTATAACTTTATCATATTAGCTGTGTAATAGTATATTCATATATTAATTTTAATATGTCTTATACATTCATTATTTTGTAGATGCTGTAGGTGATTTACAGATGCAAAATATAAAATCTCAGTTCTCACTAACTTCTAGCCACAGAGTCAATGACAAGAATATTAAAAGTTATAAAAATTTATCAATAATTTGATGCTTGGAGGTTCTCCGTTATAGTGCTTGCTTCCATCCCCCATGTTGCTGTTCAGATGGAGTGTAGAGATCTTCAGTAAGAAAAATAATTTTTTCAAGGGAGCTTATTTTATCCTTGGATTACTCTGAGCATTAAAAATATTGTTTATTATTTTGGGGCAAGGATTCTTTTCCTCTAACTTGTATCAACGGATCCTAGTTCTATCTCCAAGGTGGTTTCTACCTCCTAGGACTCATATAGAGAAGATTTAATTTCTGTTGCACCCATAGCAAACTCATACACCAACTAACCTCATACACCAAGTAACCTCATCATACATACTAATTCTGACTAAGTGTTCCAAAGTAGCAAATACTTTGTCACTTGGCATCATTTCTTCTGTAGGTACTTGATTACGGGCACTTACAAATGATATTTTGGTAAATGCTTGCTGTAGCATGTCCTGAACTACCTGTCCCCTTTTACCACTGGAAACAATGTCATTAATGAATGCAAATATAATCAAATCAGAGAATAAATTCTAGAAAATTCAAAACTAATTAAGAAAAGAAATGCCTTTAAGATTTTTTTTTTTATCTAGAACTATTCTGGTACCAAATTCTGCCCTGTTTCAGTCAAGTAAGAGAAAGAGAGTACACATACACACACACACACACACACCAGAATTTGACCTTGCACAATTGGATAAGCAGGATATACAGCTTCTATAAGGCTTTCATCTTTGCATCCAACGAAATTTGAAGTTCACAGAGCAAGAAGTCAGGAAGAGAACATGAATGTAATTTGGAGAAGACAAGGGCAGGCTAGAACCCACAAGCACTAATTAGATCCTCTTGAAAACAGACTGAAACTCAAGTTAGTTATTGCTGCCTCGGACCTTGGTGACAAGAGAATCTTGGGAAATGCGGGGGCTTTTTGTCATGGAGTAAACACACACACACGCGCACGCGCACACACACACACACACACACACACACACACACACACACACACACACACACACGCGCGCGCGAATGCGCATGCTCACACAACTGGCCGAGGAGTCAAAAAAACTGAATGAGAATCTAAGGGGAAGGTAAAGAAGTTGCAGATTTAGCTACCGCTCCCATGCCAGTGAGATGAATCAGCAGATCAGCAGCAGCCTCTATGAGTTACAACATGGTGTCTGCTTTTCTTCCCTACTCCCTACAATCATTTTTAGTCCTTAAATCTCTATTTAGTCCCATGTTACATAAAAAGATACAAGAAAGAAAATTCTGAAGTATGCCATTCAAGTTTAGTCTAACCAAGTTATCACATTACAAAGTCATCACAATCACAATCAGGGCTTTTTAGAACCTAGCCTAAGATGTCACAATAACAAGTTAGAGTATTTGATTGACCTAGCTTAATGTTAATTCTACCATTCTCTGTTCTTCACAGTCCCACCCAAAATAAAAAAAGACCTCACATCTCATTAGAATAAATGCCAAATAATTTGTGTTTCAGGATGGGTGTTTCTCTCTCTCTCTCTCTCTCTCTCTCTCTGTGTGTGTGTGTGTGTGTGTGTGTGTGTGTCTGTGGGAGGAAGAAAGAAAAAAATCAAATGGTTGTAGGAAAGATGGCAAAATGTTAAAAATCAGGCAATGTAGGTGCAGAAAATAAGGAGTATTATTTAACTGCTCTTGAAATTTTTCTAGCAAGTTTAAATTATTGAAAATATTTTGAAAGAATGGAGCAACCTAAGGAGAAGTTGATGGCAACTAACATTTATAAAGGTCATTCCTTTTTAGTGTGATGTGGTCTGTCTTAATAGATTATTTGTAAAGAAATGTTGGTGAGGAAAAATCTACAAATAAATGCATTCCTAGTCTTTTGTATCAGATAGCTACTCACCAAAATATTACTGACTTGTCACTGCAGAAGATAATTTTGCTGAATGTGACTTTGATTTGAGTCAATAGATTAGCTATTTAAATTATCTAGTTACTGCAATGATTTGCTATTTTCTTGTAAATAGAAAGCTAACAGCTTTGTATAGCTACATTTAAACTTGAGGATAAACACTATGTGGACATTTCTGCTAACCAGTTTTCTTGTTTGCATATAAAATGGGTCTGTTAAAATTTTGTAATCCAACATTTCATGTTTTCCGAATAGAATTGTTTCTGTGATTTGATGAAAATTTGCTAATTGGCCAAGATAAATATTTTTCCGAGTGCCAAAAGTTTCACTCTTTTTCTCACTGATTCTTGCTGTCACTTTTTCAGTTTCAGCCTGAATGTCGGGCCCCAAATTCTCTTCAGTCCCACTCCTCTTTCTCAGATGGTTCAGAACAACATCTTTAATCCAAGGTTGAATGTGATCATTTCAATCATTCTTCCGTTCCCCACAGAGGCTATAATTCTTTTACAAAACGCTTATTAGGGAAGACATCGGGAATTCAGAACAATTTTATTTTCTGCTTATCTTCCAAGGTCCATGAGATCAGTGTCCAGATGTTCTGACTCAGCCAAGGGCAGGATTGTTCCCTGGCAACAGATAATTGAGATTCTGCATGTAGAAGACCAAGAGGAATAGAAATGGATGCTTGAAAGAAAAATATACCAGCAGAGCCATTTCTAATAAGTTTACTTAGAGAACATGAAGAAATGTTATGAGATTGAAAGGTCATTTGATTCTATGAATTTTAAACGTAGTTGAAAAATAAAAGATACATCACAAATTGAAATCAACATAGCAGAGTTATTGAATAATAGGTTACCTTATTTGATGCATTTTGGAAGGCTTAAGTCAGAGTAGTAGCAGGGAAAGATTTTAAAAGTGTCATTACCCTTTCTATGAGTCACCCTTGCTTTCCCCTTTTTTGTCCATTTTTGTGTTCCTGAGGCTCCCTCTTCCTGTCTCTGTGATTTTTTCCCCCCTTTCAACTAAATGAAATTTTATTTGGAGACAGCCTTGCTTAATCCATTTTTACTTTTTAAAATGTATTTCTCCACACTTGCATTTGCTTACATAGAGAAAATACTTCAAGAAGAAAAATAAAAATCAGTTTGTGTTTTAAATTTTTGAACAAGTAATAAAACTATTTAAGCATTTATCATGTTTTCAATGTAAGTTCCTTCATGTCCTCCTCTTTGCTCATTTCAGCTCCCTGTTTCCCCACTTTATTTCATCATTTAGGCTTCTACACAAATGCCATGTCAATAAATTCACCTGTGCCACATGCTGCCCAAAGAATGCTTTGATGCTTTGATTTCAAATTGATTGTTTTGGAACAAAATGCTCCATTAAAATTTAAAACTCTATGTAGTACTCCATCATATATATATATATATATATATATATATATATATATATATATATATATCACATAAGAAGGACAAAATTATGGACTTCTCAACAACTTGGATGGATTTAGAGTCCATCAAACTCACTGATCTATCACAGAAACAAAGAACTGAATATTATATGTTTTTTCTCATAAGTGGTTCCTGAACATTTATCAAAATACTACAAGAAAGAGATCAGCGGTAACCAGACACTGCCAGGGGAAGGAAGGTGATGGTGGGGAGCATGTAACATCACTAAAGGTACCTGATCTTAAATCAGGGGAAGTGTATACCAGTTGGGGACCCAAACTTCAACTGCACAAAGACTACTTATGTACTTAATCCTAACTTGTACTCCACATCTTTACAAAAAAATAAACTTTTTAAAAAAGAAAAAAAAACTAACAAAAATGGTGTAATTTCAATGGCTTATAAAAAAGTAATTTTACACATGCATATGCAAAAACTCATTATTTTAAACACTATGAGAACATTCTAAGTGAGACAGAGTAAAGAACAAGACAAAAAACTTTTGCCAGTAACTGTCAGCTTGCTTGGAGACTTGCCAATCACTATAAGAATACTGAGTTTTGTATCCCTCATTACTGTAAGTTTTGTGCCCTCTTGTTCATTCACAGACAAAAATGGCCTATCTATTCTGATCCTTCCTTCAGTTAGTTAAGGGGTCATTCATTACACATGAAGTTAACAAAGCTATAAAACATGTCCAGCAAAGTAAAACTCTACTGGAGTTTATGTTGAAAATTTTCCTGGAAGAATGTTAACCACTATCAAAGATGCCTTTGTCAGGAAAGATGCAATTTTATACACAAACACACACACACACGCACACACACACACACACACACACACATGAGTTTTATATATGTTTGTTTACATATATTGATACATACATTTCAGGTGATATGTATATATTTGACATATAATATCAATGATACATTTGGCATACTGCATATTCTATGAGGAAGAAACCAAAAAAATGAGATTATTTTTTGGAGGTGAGGAGGGCCCTGGTAGTGCAGGTTTCCCCACTAGGTAAGTGTTTTAGGAACCCATAGGTATTAGTATACCAGCTAGCATTGTTGTAAGAAGCTGCATGCAACTTCAGTGGATTTTCTAGAGATTATTTCAATGCATTTGTCCATTTCATGATGGGTAATTTAAGAGTGTACTTGCTTTCACCGTGTCAAGTGTTCATCAGTTTCTGACCAAAACAGCAAGACTCCTGAACCTCACCCTCCTTATTCACTCCATCTCACTCTGAGCAAGTTTTTTTCCTGATTCCCTGGATGAAAAAGTGCTCAAAGGGAAGTGTTTTGCCAGTGTGGAAGAGGTGGAACAAAAAATGGCACAATCACTAAAAGGCATTAAAATTGGGAAGTTCAAAAACTGTTTTGAATGGTGGAATAAGCATCTCAATAGGTGTACTGAGTCAAATGGAGAGTGCTTTGAGGGTGACTAAAGTTCAAGCATGTAAAAATAAATAGACATTTTTAATAAATAATTTCCTGGCTGTTTGGGTACCCCTTTCATATAATTATACTATATATTTTATCACTGTATACAGTAAAATAAATTGTATTTGTATCAGATATCTTTCTTTAATCAGTGAACAACTGGCTTCTTTTTTCTTAGGTTAGATGTGGAAGTATTCTTTTCCTTATCAACTTGATTCCCTAATATTCCTCACTAGGAAGTTTAGTATAATTCTAATCTCTGTTACAATTTCATTTTGAAAGGAGACATATTGGAAAAATATGTGTCCACCCTACTACCTGGTCCTTCTTATGGACATTGTGTTTGTCTACATTGTTTGAATGCTTTTGATTCCCGAGTCCATTTTGAAATCATGTGAATCTGACATTGACATCATAGTTTTGCATTCCCGTAATCACAGTGATTGTTCTGGAAAGGACATGATATGCCACACAATGCATTAAGACTTGATTGCCAGACTTGAGAAAACTGTTGAAAAAAAGGAAGTTACCCTTTCTGAAAATGTAGGTCATATTTCTGAATCATTTTGGAAATGTATTCTCAACAGAAATTGAAAGCCTATAGGAAAAGATGGAAACAGAAAAGGTACCAAAAGTAAACTGAGATATAGACTGAAAATAAAATTTGAATGTTTTGATTTACCCTCCCGGTAGCAGCTATCCTGACACATTCTACTTTTTTGCTTTTTTTTTCTTGAAGATTAGGTTTGAGTTTAATTTTCTATTATATGTGACAAGAGGCTTAATGTACACATTATTTCAACTGGGAAAACTTGGAATCACTGTAAAAGTAACACTGAAAAATATAGCAGTATTGTTCTAAGTCCAAATCAAGTCAAAAGGTCTGGGGCTCCTAGACATGACCCTAGTTCATTCAGAGTGACACTTCTCTCTACCGTGTATTTGCTTACTTTATAGACATGGGTGTCTACATAGACTTCTCCTAAGTGTCAATGTGTTGTACTGTTATGTATTTCTCCCTTCAGTTAATATTTGCTTTATACATTTAGGTACTCCATGTTGGGTGTATGTTAGTATGCAGTTTACTAAATACTCTTCATTAACTTACTTCATTAACATATGATAACCTTCTTTTTTCAACTTTTTTCATCTTTACTTTAAGCCTATATGTGTTCGCAAAACTGTAATATTGAGTCTCCTGTAGGCAGCATATAGTTGGATATTGTTTTTCATCCACTTAGCCACTTTTGATTGGAGAATATAATTTATTCAAATTTAAATAAATTATATTATAGGTAAGGACTTACTGTTGCCATTTTGTTGTTTTCTTACTGTTTTATAGTTTCTTTTTTCCTCTATTTCTGACTTACTTTGTAATTTGATTTTTTTTTGTAGTGGTATTCTTTATTTCCTTTCTTTTTATCTGCTGTGTATCTACTATACTTTTTAAAATTTGTGGTTACTATGAGGCTTATATAAAATGTCTTATTATTATAAAATCTATTTTAAGTTAAAAATCACTTAACTGTGACTACATACAGCTATATTTTTAACTTTTCCTTTCCACACATTTTATGTTATGTCACAATTTGTATCTTTTGCATACAGTGATCTATTAAAAATTATTGTAGCTAAATTTATTTTAATTCTTTTGTCTTTTAACTTTTATCTTTCACAAGAGTTAAAAGTGAGTTATGCACGACTTGTATAGCATTAGAGTATTATGCATTTGATTCTTTTCTTACCTTTACATTGAGTATTATACTTTTGTGTGTTTTTCTGTTGTTAGTTAATATTAGTTGATTTTTACTTGAGAGCTCCCTTTGCTATTTATTGTAAGGCAAGTGTGATAGTGAAAATACTCCCTCAGATATTTTTTTCTGAGAAAGTATTGCTCTCCTTCATTTCTGAGAATCAACTTTGCAGAATACAGTATATTTGGTTGACAGTTTTTTTGTTTCTTTCAATACTCTTGTTATATTATATAATTCTCTGTGGCAATGTTTCTACTGAGAAATTTGCTTTTTGTTTTATGGAGGTATCTTTACATGTGAAGAGCTTTTCTCTTGCTTCTATCATAATTTTTTCTTTAGCTTGAAATTGGATTATGACATCTAAATGAAGATCTTCTAATATATGATCTAATTGGGGTTCTTGGGACCACAGACATGGTTGTTCACTTCCCCCTCCAGATTTGGGAAGTTTTCTGTTTATTATTTAAATAAACTTTCTGCCATTTTTTTCTTTCTTTGTTTCTTCTAAAATTATTATAATGCACATATTGTTTGCTTAATGATGACCTAAAACTTCTGTAATATTTCTTCACTCTATTTTATTTTTTTCTTTGAGCTCACTGATTCTTCTGCTTGACCAATACATCCCTGACTAACAATAGTTTGACTCATAATTTTTTGAAATTTCAATAGTGCCAAACCATTGCAATTTTAATGTGCTTTGAATTTTGATCTTTTCCTGGGCTAGCAATATGTGGTACATGAGATAGTCAACACTTTAATATAGTAGGTTTTTTGTTAGATGATTTTGTCAAACTGTAGGCTTATGTAAGTGTTCTCAGCATGTTTAAGATTAGCTAAACTATGATGTTAGGTAGGTTACATGTATTGAATACATTTTTGACTTATAATATTTTCAATCTATAATAAGTTGATCAGAATGCAACCACATTGGAAGACAAGAAACATTTGCACGCTGTTGAAATTTTCTGTGGAATTTTTTACTTCAGTCATTGTGTTCTTCAGTCTCAGAATTTCTGTTTTATTATTTTTTAAGGTTTCTCTTTGTCAAAGTTCTAATTTTACTCATGTATTACTTTATTATTTCATATGGTTATCAATTGTCTTGTTTTGTAGTTCACTGGGCTTCTTTGGAGGATTATTTTGAATATTTTGTCAGGCTATTCAGAAATCTTCTTTATTAAGGGTCATTTTATAGTGCTTAATTTTTTCTTTTAGTGATCACATGCTTCCTGATTCTTCAAAAGCCTTGTTACCTTGTACTTGTGTCTATGCATTTGAAGAAGCAGACATCCCTTCCAGTCTTTACAGACTGACTTTGGTGAGGAAAGACCCTTCACCAGTCAATCTCTCCAGAGATTTTGGGAAGGGTGACTGCTAGGATCTGTGGGTGTACTTGCTGTTGGAGTCCTTGGGTTACCTGGCCTATTTCTTAGGTCAGTGGCTCTGAATTTTGAGTCCATAGGGTCCACACTGGTGCCAGGGTTTTTAGGTGTGAGTCTGAAGAATGGGCTTACTGGGGTAAGTCTAGAGCGTGGATCTATGTGAAAAAGCCTAGTGCCTGGGTCCATGGTGGTGGACCTGGAGCCTGAGGATGCAAGGGCCAGCCTTTAGCCTATATTCATGTGAGCCTTCCTGAATTCTGAATCTGTGAAAGTCATCCTGTTCCCCGAATAACTTCAAGTTTGAGCATGAGGACAGACATTAGGCAAAGATCCATGGTGACCAGCCTGGATCCTGAGGCATGAGAGCTAACCTGGTGCTGGATGAGTCTAAATGCTAGGCCTGGAGGGACATGGTTCTGGGGACCACAGTGAAGGAAGGTGCTCCCTTCACTCTTCTTCCCCATGTAAAGGGTATTACTCTTGCTAGTGTGTTACGCTATACAATCTTGGAGGAAAGGTGATGAGGTTAAGGTGAAACTATTTTTCCTACCCTCTTCGATCCATCTTTTCTAATTTTGTGCTCCATTTCTGTGTTGTAGTATCTTACCTGGATTTCTTAACTTTTGCAAAAGTGAGCTTTTGTATAGGTGGTTGTTTAAATTTATGTTTCTGTGAGGAGTATTGGAAAATTTTTGTTAATCATCTTACTGATATGCCATCAACATTATTATAAAGAATATGAAGAACAGAAGCTAAAATCTTAATATTTTGTCTACTGTAAATAGAGAATATAGAATTGGCTATTTTATAATCCTTGGTTCTTATCATAATTTATTTTTGTAATGTACCAAGGGATTATCAGTGGTGGAAAAATTAACTTTACCAGGGTAGAAATTTATTTGTGATTAAATTAGTTGTCAAGAGGTTTAAAGTAAATGATAACATGTAAGGTATTCTGAGAAAATAAAAAGTATAAATAGGTATAGATGGTTAAAAATTAACTATAATAATGAAAATATAACAAGATCTTACTCTTGAGAGGTGCAAAAACCACGTGGCTACTACAAAAATCTAGCATTCTTATGCATTGACTATGTGATCCAGAGTCTCCTAGGCTGATGACTGCTGCATGATATCTACTATAAAGCATAAAATAAAGTGTTTGGCAATAGAATGGTTCATATTTTTATCTAACTGTGGTCCTAAGATGTTGTGAATGATTATTTTCCTAACACCAGGACATTGTAATTATATTTCAAAGTGATTTTTAAATATATTGAATTTTAGCCCTTACTATCAGCTACAAAAAATATTTTTCAACTGAAATTTGAGGAATATACTTATTCACCTTGTTTGTATCCCCAGTCTATATTAATGTTAAATGGTAGAGTTCCTATTTTCCTAGGACTATGAATAAACTATGATCATATTTGGAAATCTCTTTGTTTTAGGTAGGATTTTAGGTTAGATTTGTACTCAAATTATCAGTGTGCCTGTTTTTAAGAATGTATTTAGCTTCATTCAATTTTATACACATGCATATAATTAAATAATTATCTGTTATTAGGGTCAATATTGAAGAATAGTAATGGTATTATGTGGTATATTTCCTTTTGAAATTAATATATTTAAAGCACCTTTTAGAGAAAAAGTATTTTATGGGTTATGACCTTCCTTTAATAACTCAGTGAATCTATTCATTTATTTTTTAATAATAGATTTCAAAAATGCCAGAAGACCCAACCTTATTTTACCAAAAAGGAAATGCATCTTTGAATTGGTTAAGTGGCTTGCCGAAGTTTAGCAAACATGCTAAAGTTCACTGCTTTTTAAGCTTCACTAAATTGACCCAGCCTTCAAAAATATTTGTCAGACTTTGATCTAAAACATCTTTGGCATGTCTTCTAAGAACAAGCTTTGAAAAAAATAAAAGTTTGCTGAAATAAAGATGTACTAAAAATTTTTTTCCCAGAAAATTTAGTATATAAAGAAAGAGTTTTAATCTTAAAATTATATTTTTGATTTGAAGAGCTTTATCTTTGTATATTAAGCTGTGGTAATGGTTATGACACATATGAATAAATATATAACATTTAAGAAGTGCAATAGCATATTTATGCTGTAGAAGACAAAACACATGTGTAGAAAATAAGCAAAAACAATAAATTCAAAGTTAAGAACTAAAATAAGAGAAGTTAGCTAAGGTCTTAAAATATGTTATTGAAGTACTTTTAATTTAATTTCTTGAATGTAATTAAAAATAGCCTTAAGCTACAAAAATGTTTGCTTCATAAATTACATAGTAACTTTCAAATATTTTTAAAAGAAGCAATTAACAAACTTGGAACTAAGTACAATCTGGAGGTAAAAACGTCAGTTTGCTGTCTACAAGGAGATTAATAACTTTGTATGGTAAAAAAAAATACATGGAGAAGTAATGTATTAAAGCACATATTTCAGAGTAAGAGTAGATTTTGTAATGTGTCCCATTTTTGTCTGTCTCAAGGTAAGAATACTTTGATAATTGTGAATTTCTGACTACATGACAATATGTATTTCTGATGTCGAAACAAGATAATTAAATGACTTTGGAAAGGAAGTGGATAGTATTCAAACAATGTATGCATGATAATAGGAAAGCTGTATACAAAGAACAGGAATTATTTTTTGGCAAGCAGGCCCCTTGTAATACAGGTTTCTTCCACTAGGTAAATGCTCTGGGAACCCATCCGCATGGAGAAGCTGCGTTTGTCTTCAGTGAATTTTTTTTTTTTTCTTGGAGATTCTTTCAATGCTTTTGCCCATGTTATCACGAATGATTTACAAGTATGTTGACCACACCACACTGAGTGTTCAGGAGTTTTTAACCAAAAAAAAAAAAAAAAAAAAAAAGGCATGACCCTCGTGGCCCACCCTCCCTGTTCATCAGATCTCACCATGAGTAACTTTTTTGTTTGTTTCTCCAGATGAAAAAAGTCATCAAAGGGAATTGTTTTGCCAATGTGAAAGAGGTGAAACAAACAAACAAAAAAGACAAAAACACTAAAAGGCATCAACATTGATGAGTTAAAAAACTGTTTTGAGCACTGGAACAAGCATCTTGATAGGTGTATTGCATCAAATGGAGAGAACTCTGAAGGTGTCTGAAGTTGAAACATGTAAAAATAAATACTTACCTGGCAGGGGAGATACCATGATCATGAAACATGTAAAAATAAATACACAATATTTTATAAATAAAATCTATTTTATTGGGGTCCCCCCTTGTAGATGAAGTAAATGGGAGGAAAATATAAATTCAGCGTAAGCTTAGCACCAGAGATTTCAGGTCATTCGGGCCTGTGCAATAAGACATAAAAATAAATAAAATCTAGTGTATTCAATTAAATACTTTAAAAATATTCTAAATAAAATATAAATGTGTTTGTTTTTTAGAGAGTATAGTGAGAAAAAGTAACTTTTAAGGAAAATGATTAATAAGATATTAGGCCAGGTGCGGTGGCTCAAGCCTGTAATCCCAGCACTTTGGGAGGCTAAGGTGAGAGGATTGCCTGAGCTCATTGGTTCGAGACCAGCCTGGGCAACTTGGTGAGACCTCGTCTATACAATAAATTAAAAAACAAGCCAGCCGGGCTTGGTGGCTCAACCTGTAATCCCAGCGCTTTGGGAGGCCGAGGTGAGTGGATTGCCTGAGCCTGCGAGTTCGAGACCTGCCTGGGCAACTTGGCAAGATCTCATCTCTACAATAAATCAAAAATCAGCCGGACGTGGTAGCGCACCTGTAGTTCCAGCTACTTGGAAGGCTGAGGCAGAAGGATCGCCGGGACCCAGCGGGTTGAGGCTGTGGTGGCCGGAAGCGGCCACTGCACTCCAGTCTGGGCAACAGAGTGAGACTCCAACTCAAAAACAAACAAACAAACAAACAAAAAACAAGCCAAGCATAGTAGCCATGTGCCTGTAGTTCCAACTACTTGGAAGGCTGAGGTGGAAGGATCGCCTAGGCCCAGGAGGTTGAGGCTGCAGTGGCTGTGAGCCTGCTACTGCACTCCAGCCTGGGCGAGAGAGTAAGACTCCAACTCAAAACAAAACAAAACAACAATATGATATTAATTTGTGAAATATAAGATCATTTCTTTCATATGTAAATAATATAAACGCATAATAATCCATCCCTACTATCCTGGATAATCCTTTCAAAGAGATCTGTTTACCTTTGTGAAAAGTGATGTCTGTCAAAGGTT
The DNA here is from genome assembly GCF_000164805.1 of Carlito syrichta. Classification (NCBI taxonomy): domain Eukaryota; kingdom Metazoa; phylum Chordata; class Mammalia; order Primates; family Tarsiidae; genus Carlito; species Carlito syrichta. The sequence goes on along the minus strand of NW_007260456.1, from coordinate 202,361 downwards.
CAGTTTCAGAAGTATCAAATACTCTTTTTCTCTTTCTCTTGAAGCAAATGGAAGAGTTGGAAAAAAATTCACAAAAAATGTTTTGAATATGCAACAATTTCAAGCCATCAAATAAATACCTTGAGAGATTATTATTAGGTAAATTTCCCATACATCAAAGTTTTCTTTCTTTGACTAAAACAATTCATTAGTCATTTTAAGTTTTCAAATGCTATATTAAGTTTTAAAGTGTTATATTTAAGCCAGGCTCGGTGGCTCAGCCTGTAATCCCGCACCTTGGGAGGCTGAGATGAGTGGACAGCCTGAGCCCGTGGGTTCGAGACCCGCCTGGACAGCGAGACCTCATCTCTACAATAAATCAAAAAATAAGCTGGACGTGGTAGCGCATGCCTGTAATTCCGGCTACTTGGAAGGCTGAGGTGGAAGGATCACCGGAGCCCAGGAGGTCGAGGCTGCGGTGGCGGGGAGCGGACACTGCACTCCAGTGTGGGTGACAAAGTGAGACTCCAACTCAAAAAAAAAAAAAAAAAAAAATTAAAAAAAAAAAAATAAATAAATAATAATGTGACATATTTGATAACACTCATATTTTCATTGCTTGAAATTGTCCATATTTTTATTAAATGGATATTATTGTATTTGCAAACAGAATAGTACATTTATGAAGCACATAGGGTCCTCTGGGTTAGCATCATAATAAATTTAACCTAACAATCTTAGATGCTGGCTGTGGAGACCAGCGGCCCATAGTCTTGTCTGTGAGTAAGGCATACATCACAAAGCACAGGATAAAATATGAACATTTCAATGTTTAACTGTGGGATCTCAAAGCAATTCCTATGGATTCCCATTTATACACTCACAGCTTTAAATTAATATCATTTACTTATTCATTTTTAATTGACAAATAAAAATTGTATGTGTTTTGGGTGTACAACATATGATTTCGAATTTGGAGGTGTCAAAAAATGCATATGCATTTTAAGTATGACATTCACTCAAAAGAGGGTGTTAAATGAATGCTAGTGTCACCATGTGACAGGCAGGACAGTCAAAGAAAACAGCAGAAGCTCAGTTGAATGAACATCATACTACACATTGCTATCCTAATTTAATCCAACTTCATAAAGTGATACATAGATAACATCTCTTAAAATTCGTTTACATTTTTTAGTACCCCCTCCCCCATTCACACACACATACACACACACAGTGTGAATGGCTAAATCAGGCTAATTAACATATTCACAGCCTTATCTTTTTTTGTGGTTAACAATATTTAAAATCTATTCTCTTAGCAATTCTCAAGCACACAGTACAAAGCTATTGACTTTTGTCTCCATGTCCTACAATAGATCAATAGATTCAACATATTCCTTCTAACTATATAATTTTAATGTCTTTTGTATCCTTTTGTGTTTACTTGTAGATAAAATAAATTTTTTCTTTGATTTTAAATTTTAAGTAGCGTTATTCTGAGAGCCATTGCAAGTTCTTGGAAACAGATTACCCAAGAAAAGAATAGTCATATTCCCTTGTGCTTCATGAGAAAACTGATGGAATGGTAATCTTGGGAGGAGGGGGAGAGATTAAAAACTTGTTTTTGGATCTCCAGCCATGCAATTGTGCTTTATGGTGGAGACCCTCCACTGCTTGACTTTCTAGTTTTATTGTGTCTACTTTTTTTTTTTTTTTTGAGTTGGAGTCTCACTCTGTCGCCCAGACTGGAGTGCAGTGGCCGCTCCTGGCCACTACAGCCTCGACCTGCTGGGCTCCGGCGATCCTTCCGCCTCAGCCTTCCAAGGAGCTGGAATTACAGGCATGCACTACCATGCCCGGCTGATTTTTTGATTTCTTATAGAGATGAGGTCTCGCTGCCCAGGCGGGTCTCGAACCCGCGGGCTCAGGCAATCCACTCACCTCAGCCTCCCAAAGGCGCGGGATTACAGGCTGAGCCACCGGGCCCGGCTGTGGCTACTTTTTTATATGCTGAAGAAATCATAGAAAAGTCAGGGGAAAATACTTTTTTTTTTTTTACATCAGCAAATCCTTTTCTTCCCCATAAAAATGAGAGACTTTGCACTGGAACAAGATGAGTAGAAGAGAAACTAATCTGCTTTGCCATTCATTTTGGGGGAATTGACAGAGCACACACTTTTGAGGGACACATGATATCTTTCTCAGCAGTTACCTGCTAATGTTGTATCAACTTTCAGCTTGTCTGGAAATAGCAAGAGATTGTTCTCTGAGTGTCTAATGGGCACGATGAATCAGCTTTACCTCAAAATACATTCAAACTTACCCAGTGATACAATTCTGAGTGCATGCACATACATACCCACAAAGAGTCTTTCACTCTCAAAAACAGCATTCTGTTTACATACTCCTAGCTATCCCAGAGACACTAAGAGTTAGAAGACTCTGATTATATCTCCTATTTTTTTTCCCTTATTATAGGAATAAAGTGCTCAAACTTTGCATCTTCCTGTAGTAGATTTAGTTCTGAAGTGGAATCAATTTTGTATGTATTTCTCAACTTTAGTTGAGTGCATGGTGCCACGTTATAATGCTTTGTTTATTACTTAAACTTCTCATTTCCCTACCAATAATTTAGATCGTTCAAGTATTTGTTGATAGTTTTCATAATCCCATTTCATATTTGCTCAGCCACGTAGCATGTGTAAAATTCCTTTAATCTCTCCTTTAAAATCAATCCTCCATTGCCTTAATTATTCCTCGTAGTACTTCTGAACTTTACCAGCCTACTTTGGCAGAATTATGGTGAGAAAATTGGATCCCAATTGTCAGTAGCAAAGTGTTTGCTATGCCATTACTCTTGGCAATTTCAGGCCTCCCTCAGGCTGCAAATCACCCCAGTGCCTGGTTTCTTTTCCCTGCTCTCTACCAGCCTACAAATTCCAGCTGTGGTCAACGGGTGAGCTCTGTGCTGCAGGGACAGTGTGGCGCAAGTTTTGGGTTTAATTCAGGGATCATGTCATGTTGGGACAGTGAACTCTCAGATGGGAGCCAGTAACATCCCTTGTTTTCATTTCCTGACCACAACATCTCAACTTAATTCAATCATCTTAACATCAGTGAGAATGGCTAGAAAAATTCTTTATCAGAGCCTCAAAATAAAGGCAGCTCCAAGATGTTTTATTTTCCATTGCACATTTTTGGAACGTTGATTTTCCTGATGAAGTGCTCCTTGCATGTGCTATGTTCTCAGACTTACTGAGATTAGAGGAAAATGATTACTCAGGGGAAAAGGGGTCAAAACGCATGTAGATAATTTCACGTCTTAACACTGTGATTGAGGCTTTCAGAGAGAAATGATGCTATGCTCCATGGTTTTTACGGTTATCATCAAGTTATTTATTTGCATATTTTTAATTTCCTCGTATAAAAGTCTTTACATACATAAAAATGGATATATTGTATAAATTTCTTCTTTTACTGAATACCCACTTGTGCAATTTATTTATAAGTGAAGAGAGATGAACTCACATAATGCTAACTGGTATGTTTAAAATATTTGTTCACTTTAAGATTTACGTCACAATTTAGGTGTGCCTGATTTGTCTAATTTGGGTGCTCAAAGTTCAGGTATCTGCTACAATTCTGCATCATTATTGTTTAGGTTGAGATGTTAAAAAATATGTGTGTGTTCATGTCTATACTCAACTATCTCTTCTTGTTAGTTTTCTAGTCTTGCTGTATGTAATACATTACCACAGACTTAGCAGCTTAAAACACATAGGTCTGAAGTCTGACACAGGGTCACTTTATACTAAAACTGTGGTACCGGTTGGAGTGGGATTCCTTACCCAAGGAGATGGAAAAGAATCAAACTATTGCCTGCTTCAGTTTCTTGTGGTGGTAAGTCTAAGCTTCCCACCTCTTTCTTCTTTGTCAAGTTGGAGACTGGTTATATCTCCTAGAATCCTCCTCCCAGTTCTGACTTGTGACCACTTTTAATTTAAAACCAGCAAAGGCATATTGAAGTTGAATCTATCTCATATTTGGAAGTTCTCTAACTTCCCCTTCCACCTGCCTTCCTCTTTCACCACATTTCTCTGACCCATCAGGGAAAATGCACTGCTTTTAAAGACTCACGTAATCAGATTTGCCTCTCTCCAGTTAATCAGAAAAATTACCCAATTTTAAGGTCTGTAACCTTAAATTACAGCTGCAAAGTTATTTTTTGTCATGTGTCATAAACTATTCACAGGTTCTGGGGATTCAGACATGAATTTTTGGAGGGAGGTATTATTTAGCCTAACACTTAACAAATGTCTTTTTCTTTTCTCTCTCTCTCTTTCTCTCTCTTTCTCTCCCCCCACCACCACCCCAGACATAGTGTCAAGAACTGGAAAGAAGATAAGATGCTGGGTTAGAAAAAAAATGGACTTCAAAATTCCTCCCCCTGCCAGCTGTTCACTATTGAGACTCCAGCTGGTAATTTGATCATGAAATTTTCTTCATTCTTTCAAAGTTTTGTTTAATTTTATTTTGTTATATTTACCTCACTTGTAAATGTAAACTTGAGGAGATAGTCATATGTCTGAATCTAGTGTAATGCCAGTTATATGAGAGGGGGTGCTTTTTTAATCCAATTTTGTTTCGGAGGAATCATGGTGCATCCTGTCTCTTATCAAAACCTACTTCATGGAAGTTACCCAGGTCACTGAGATCAAGCCAGGGTTGTCATTCTGAGGGGGTGGAGGTGATAGAGATAAGACTACAGGGAGGGTCCAGAAGGGGAAGGAAGCTGGAAACTGTCCTCTGTGAGTCCAGCATGTGGGAAGCAGCTGGGTGCATTAATTTAACTTTGTCATCCTGGCACTGTAAAAGCACATCTAGTTTACACAGAAAGGATTCCCAAATGGAATTTTCTCAAAGTTACGGTTAAAAACATTATAAAAGTGCTTTGAATTGAAGCATGGTATTGATTATTGTCCAGATCACTCCCTCTGCTGAAAGCCATTTGACTCTCACGTGCTTAATAAGCAATCTTTGGAAAGGTCAAGTGACATCCAGGAAAAGGAAAAACAAAAAAGAAACAAAATACAACTCACCAAGAAGGAGGAAGAAACTGCATTAAAATATGAGAAAATTTTATCTATTTTCTTCTAATATTGCATGTACGTGAAAAAGAAAACCATTTGAGTAAATATATTTCTTAAAAAAACAAAATGGATATGTGGAGATTCTTTGAAAGTCAGTTTCCCACCTTCATTAGACGATGACTGAACATTTGCCCAGGTGGATATATCCCGTCCTTTGGCTAGAATGTGATGTTTACATTATTATAAATGAATGGACATGTGTATATAGCGCTGGAGGCGACCCTTGGCCTGTGGAGCAGATATGGTTCTTGAGTTCATCTTGTCTTTCCTCTGTCAGTATCAGTCAGAGAAGAATGTTCATTTAATTAGGAAAAACTCAATTTGCCTTCGAAAGGCTTGGTCAAATAAATATGGGAGATCTTATGATTAGTATATACTCTAACAAAGTTTTTTTAAAAATTATGTTGGATTTCCCTGTTTTTCAGAGTAAGACTTGTTTTCTTTAATAAACTTTCTTAGCTTATACTAAATAGGTTTACTCTAAAACCCTAATAGTTAAAGTGCTATGTTCAGATTATAGGAAAATCAAAATATATCAAAGTAAAACAGAAGAAAGTAAACAAGCTGCCCTTATTTTATGTCATGAAAAACTGTGTGTATATGTATGTGTATAGCATAATCATGTGATATTACAAGACACTCAGTTTACCATTTAAAAGTTTTGTAACAAATTATGGCAAAGATAATTTATTTAATATAATGAAATTACTTCTTATGAAACATGGTAGTCTGAACTTGTCACCTTTTCTTTTCTTTTCTTTCTTCCTTTATCTTCTTCTTTTTTTTTTTTTTTTGAGTCAGAGTCTCACTTTGTTACCCAGGCTGTAGTGCAGTGGCATGATTACAGCCACTGCAGCCTGGACCTCCTGGGTTCAGGTGATCCTTCCACCTCAGCCTTCCTAGTAGCTGGGACAGGCCCATGCCACCATACCAGGCTAATTTTAGTGTTTATTCTAGTGATGAGGTCTAACCAAGTTGTACCAGCTGGTCTCTAACTCTGGGCTCAGGCAATCCTTTTGTTCCCCAAAATGGTGGCATTACAGGTGTAAATCACTGCGCCCCACCATTATTACCATTTCTATTTAAATTCATATAAAGCTTTTCATTTCATTCCCCATACCACTTTTGTGTGAAATGCTTAAGTTCAATTTTTTGCCCTTTGTTTTTTATGAATATATTAAAGGCTAGTTTTATTTTGTTCACATCACAATATTTTTGAAAGGTAATATATTTATTTCTTAATAATCTTTCACTGAGAATGCTTATAGTATTAATTTTAAACTTGTGAGTTCATTGAAAGACTGTGTTGTTTAAAGAATTATAGACGTTGTGTCTATCGTCATCCATCCATCAGTGCCTCTATCAATCTTCCATCAGTCCTTTTTGTCTCTATCATTGTCTTTTGTATTTTGCTAACCTCTATTTTGACTCTATTGTACTCAGAAAAAATAAAATTCAGTTACTGATACATAGAAGGGATGTATCAGTTCTTTCATTTTCATCACGGATTCGTGAGATACAACTTTTTAAAACTGTTATGTTTGCTTGAGGTATTTCTAAGCAGTGCTATTTAATTTGTTGTGTTTTTGTGCTCATTATATATTTTGTGCTACATGGTTTCTATATTTTATAATTTTAGGATTATAATTATATAATATAGAAATATTTTATATTATAAAGTACAGAAGTATATTTTATAATTATGAAATTCTATATTTATTATAAAATATAGAAATATAATTATAAAATATCCTTATCCTTTCATGTAAAACTTTTGGTCTAAATTATATTGTCTTAGATACTAATGTTGTTCCAACTCTTATATTTGTATTTACATTTACTTTATATAACTCTGGTCATTCTTCAGTATTCATTCTTTCCTATTGTCTTTCTTTAAAAAGTTTCAAGTACAACTTTTAAACCTGAGTTGAAGGCTTTTAGAACATTAGAATCTATCACACACCATTAATGTTGATAACATTTATTGGAATGCTTTTTCCATATTATTTTATATCCAAGCATACTTTTGTATTTTCTCTTGTGCAATTTCTCACTTTTGATGGTAGGACTTTTAGATTGTACCTCTTCCCTCAGTTATTTGAGACATGTCTTTACCAGTTTTTACATTCATGTTTTAAAAAGCATATTTAACTAATATTTCTTTCTTAGCATTATAAAATAAACAATGTTCTATTTCCCTTTTCCTTCCTTGCCACCAAATGTCAGTAATTGTAGAAATAATTTAGAATTATATTCCCAGGAAATAATTAAACTATAAGGAATTTTTTCTTTCATTCTTGTACTTAAGTATTTACATAGAATACTATCTTACTTGTTTGGGGATTTTTAATCGTATTTTTATTATTCACTAATATTCACCTATACATTCCACTAATGCCTATTTCTCCTACAACCATTTTTTTCTCTATTTTAGTTTTTTAAAAATACAATTTTTCTTTCGTTTAGACTATGTCTGCAACTAATATCCTTATATATTATATATTTCTTTTTCTTTTGCTTTTAAATATAAACATTTGAAAATTACTGTCTGTCAAAATACAGTATGTCTTTGCCATTGAATTTGGGCTTTAACTCTGGTAGAACAGGGAATGTTTGTAACCATAATTCTCTTTCCTTATTAAATAAGCTGTTAAGTAAGGTGATTAGAAACCTGAAAATAACATCTTAAACCTTGGAGATCAAAACTGTTACCAGGCTTCATACAAATGCATGTCTGTTTTATGATTTTTTTCCCCCTGAACTTCAATGAGTTCATTTGTTTTACAATCTCAAGTCTGTGTTCAGTTCAAGGCAATATATTTGATTACCAGTTGTATCCCTTTGCTTATTTTGCCTTTCTGGATCTTCTATTATTTCCGCATGAAGTCCCCCACAGCAAATACCAATATGCCCCAAAATGTCAATAGTGTTGAGATTGAGAAACTCTGCTTTAGACTGAAATGGGTAAACATTTTACAAGGTCATTTCTTGGTGCCGTTTATAGTTGGAGGGAATGGAGTATGCATTTGATATCTCAAATTCATCATAGGTGCTAAAAAAAAAAAATACTTCGTCAGAAGCCTAATCTTCACATAATATTTTTATGCAGCAAATCCTCACATATACCACACAATTTTAAAAAAAAAAAAAAAAAAAAAAAGCTACCAGGGCTCCATTTTAATAAGAATACAAACTTTCATTTTTTAAAATTAATTTTGTTTTTAATTATGTGTGTGTGATATTTATGTGGTAAAGTGTGATATTTTCATACTTGTATATATTGGTAGGGATCAAATCATGACATTTAGCATATCCATCTCATCAGAGTTTATTATTTCCTTGTAGCAAGAACATTTGGAATTCTCTTCTAGTGATTTTGAAATATACACCATAATATTGTTTATTTTAGCCACTCTACTATGCTATGTAATGCCAGACCTTATTTCTTCTATGTAACTATAATTTTGTACATGCTGACCAATATCTTCCCATTCCACCACCCACCCACCCACCCCACCCCCCGCTAGCCCCCACAACCTCCTGATACACTCTCAGGCTGTTGTAACCATTATTCTCCTTTCTACTCTCTACTTCTAGGAGATCAGTTTTTTGCTTTTTTTGTTTTTTGAGTTGGAATCTCACTGTCGCCCAGACTTGAGTGCAGTGGCCGCTCCTGGCCACTGCAGCCTCGACCTGCTGGGCTCCGGCAATCCTTCCGCCTCAGCCTTCCAAGTAGCTGGAACTACAGGCGCGCGCTACCACGCCCGCCTGATTTTTTTGATGTATTGTAGAGATAAGGTCTCGCCTGCCCAGATTGGTCTCGAACCCGCGGGCTCAGGCAATCCACTCACCTCAGCCTCCCAAAAGTGTGGGATTACAGGCTGAGCCACCGAGCCAGGCTTCAGTTTTTTTTAATACCAAAAATGTATGATGAAGTATTTGCTCTTCTGTGCCTGGTTTATTTCACTTAACATAATGTCCTCCAGGTTCATCCAAGTTGATGAAAATGACATGATTCCATTCCTTTTTATGACTGAGTAGTTTCTACTGTGTATCTATATCTAACACCTTTCAAATAGAACTGGCCACATTTTTTTTAGCTATTAATAACTATGAAATTATAATTAAACCTAAACAAGGAAAAGTATATATGATGCATGTTTTTTTAAAACATTGTCTCTAAACACTGGGCCATTAGGAAACAGGTGTGGTAGACCATGCCTGTAATCCCAGAGCTATGAAGCTTAGGTGGGAAGATCCCTTGACCTCAGATGTTTGAGGCTGCAGCAAGCTATGATCTTACCACTGCACTCCAGGCTGGGTGACAGAGAGAAATCCTGTCTCTAAGCAAACAAAAAAATAAATAAGTAAATATTAGACCATTTTAGAAAGTAAATCTCAAGAAATTGGAAGAAAATGTTTAAGATGTTTAAAAGAACCCTCAAAATTAAGTTTTATATCTTTATTACAGTGACCAGACATCTTGCTTTATAACTTTCCTTAGTAAGACAGTTGACTCAACCCAAAGCCAACATATTTAAAATTAAATTTCTTGCAACAGAGCCATCTTTATTCATTCCGTTTTCTTCCACTCACTATTTTGTACTTTGTAATCACTTATTATAGGAAACTACACCTGATATGTATGCTACTTTATATGAGTCATTTCTACCAAAGCCAATTAATAAAGATAGATTCTATTTGCCTTTAATAAGTTTATCTTTAAGAATTATTATGGTATTTTGTAAGGAGTGTTTTATATATTCTACCCATTTGTACTAATCTGTCCAAACATACATCTAACAAGTATCTATTGAAGGCCTATGATTCGTCAGTATTATGTTGTCTGTGTCTTGATTTTCTTTAAAAATGTTTCGGTATATGGTGTGTGTATATATATATATATTTGTTGAAACTTAATCCCCAATGCGATAGTATTAATAGATGGGGCACTTAGAAGGTGATTAAGTCATGAATCGAATTAATAATCTCATAAAAGAGGTATAAGAATCTTTTCACTCTTTTTACTCAACCATGCATCTGGCCATGTGAGGATACAGTGTTCACCTCTTTTGAAGTAAGCAGCATTTGAGGTGCCATCATGGAAACAGAGTATGGGCCTCACCACACACCAAACCTGCCATCACCTTGATCTTAGATGTCTCAACCTCCAGAACTGTGAAAAATAAAATTTGATTATACATACATTACCCAATTTTTATGTTGTTATAGTTGCATACAGTTAGCACACATGGACTAAAGCATTCATCTTTACCCTTTTTCAGATAGAGAATTTTAATGAACAGATTGTAAACTAAAGGAGAAGCCCTTAGAATTAAAAACAGGACCAGTGTAGGTCAATATTATCAGTTTTGTTGATTAGGCTTAAACACAAACCATTTTTCCAAAGGTGAGGTCAGGTGCATTCTCATAGCTCCTAGGTTGAATCTCATCTTGTTCTCTAATTCCAAAAGGAGACATTTAGTCCTTCTTAAGAACTTGGACTGAAGTGAAAAATAAAAAAGACAAAACAAACAGAAAACACACATATTTTCAAATCCATTACAAGTGACCTGTCATTTTTCTTTACTTTCCATAATCATTTCATTTTTTTCCAGGAAGAGCTAACAAACCACTTGCCAAAAATAAAACAGCAGTCTATATGTAGTGCTAACTATTGGCTCCATATTTAGGTCCAGGTATGAGTTGAGATTTCCTTTGTCCTTCAGATTCATCTTAAATGTCTTTTAAAAGATATATCAGATAGTAAAATGAATAATGGAGATGCAAATAGGTGAGACAAATAAACAGAGTCCCCTCATCTGGGGAAAACTAGCCAGAAACATAAAGTAAGTACTAATACATGAGAGCAAATTGATTGAAAGGTGAGTTTATACTGCTAAATTAACTAGAAGTCACATTAAATTTTACTCTTCTTTCCTCTAAGGGTGTGTGTGTGTGTGTGTGTGTGTGTGTGTGTGTGTGTGTGTGTAGGGTCCAGGTATAAGTTGAGATATATATGGCTAATTTTATGTGTCAATGTGACTACTTTAAGGGATGCCAGATAGTTGGTAAAACATTATTTATGGATGTGCTCCTGAGATTTCCAGAAGAAATTAGCATTCAAATCAGTAGACTGAGTCAAGAAGATTTACTTTTACTAATATGGGTGGGCATCATCCAATCCATGGAGTACCTACCGGAATAGAAAAAAAAGGAGAAGAGGGAAAGATTCTTTTTCTTTTCTTGGGTTGGGACATCCGTCTCCTTCTGCCCTTGGACATATGAGTTCTTGGTTCTCGACTTTTGGACTCCAGTACCTTTACCAACAGCCCTTCATTTCTCCTGTCTTTGGCCGGAGAATGGGAATTATGCCATCAGCTCTCCTTAGTCTTTGACCTTTGAACTATGATTGAATTTTACCACCAGGTTTCCTGAATTATATCACCAGCTTTGTTTCTGAGCTCATTAATTTTGATGCCTTTTAGTGCCTCTGTCATTTATTTGTTTCACCTCTTCCACATTGGCAAAATGTTTCCTTTTGAGGACTTTTTTTCACCTGGGAAAACAAAGAAAAATTGCTTGGGGTAAGATTGGGTGGGGTGCAAAGTTTATGCCATTTTTGTTCAAAAACTGCTGAATACTAAGTGTGGTGTAGGCAAGTGCATTGTCACGGTGGAAGAACTAGTCACCTCTTTGCCAGTACTGAGAGTGTTTCTCCTGCAAATTGTGAAGCAACTTTCTCAAAACTTCCAGATAAAAACTTGGGTTGACTATTTGATCTGGAGGAGCAAATTCTGAGTGTACTACAAGGGGCCTGCCCTCCTCAAGATAATTCTGGTTTATTTGGGTCCCTCTTTGTATAACTTACTAGTGTTGTTTCTCTGGAGAACCTTGTATGTACACAATACAGTGTGTATACAAGCTTGCTCTATATTTATTCACTTTGTGTTGTTCATGCTGAACAGAGCCTCTTTAACTCTCATGTGGAAGAATTTCAAGAAAGTTACTGATCTACAAAAATGCATCATGCTGACAATACAGTGGCCAAAATTTTACCCAGTTCTCATAGATTCAAGTCCAAGAAAATCTCATTGGTGTGATTAGACATGAAAGGAAATTCTTAGGATCACTTACTAGTTTAAGAAGTATAGGCCTGCTGGAGTGCCATTGCCCCTGTGAGTCATATTTCTATAATTAGGTCAGCATGCACTTCTAAAAAAAATGGAGACAAGTCAAGTAAAATAAAATAAAGGCTTGAAGAGAGTTGGCTTGTGCAGAACACCAACTCACATGATTTTAATGTTCATGCTATAAAGTCAGTATTTTGACAAGCTGTAGGAAATATTGTTAAATAACCACTCTAAAAAAGGAAATCTAGACATACAATTATGTGTGCTACTACTGAAGGGGTTAACCTGGGGCCTTGTCTGTGGGTTTCACAGAAAGGGGAAAAGCAGAATTTCCCAAGAATCAAATACGCATGTTCGACTTCCTGGGTTCAGGCAATCCTTCTACCTCAGCCTCCTGAGTAGTTGGGATTACAAGCATGTACCACTACATCCAGCTAGTTTTCTGAATTTTTTGTAGAGACAAGGTCTTTGCTTAGGCTGGTCTCGTACTCCTTGGCTCAAGCAATCCTCCTGCTTTGCCCTCCCAAAGCACTGGGACTACAGGCGTGAGTCACACGTCCAACCTGGATTTGAATTTTGAAAGAGTCAAAACTCATTTGGAATTTCTATAGCAAATACACTTTATCGCTATGCTGAACAGCTGAAAAATCAAGATAAAAAATATCACTCATTGCTTTGAGAATTATATCATTTTTGAGGGATTTTCTTTTTTAATTATTATAAATTGAAGTGTTATTAGAAATAATTTTGCATGTATAAGTGACTTTGGAAAATTTTCTATATAGATATAAAAGGTTGAGTAATTTGACTCATATAACTCTTGTTCTTAAATTCCTTCAATGATTGCAAAACTGCCAGATGCTTGAATCAATTCTACCTACCATATAAAGTTGTTTATTGTCTTATCTCCAGCTTCTCACTCTTGCTTTATCGCTATACACACTTTGCATTTTGTGGTCTAATCATAAAAAATTAAGCCCCCTCTATCTATCACTGGTCCTCATCAATCCATATATGCTTATCTAGCTTATTTTATCCTCAAACTCAATCCATATATTACTTCTGCCCATAACTTTTAACAACAATCATCTGCAACCTCCCTTCCAGTCTAGGTATGACACCTTTCATTTGAACTTGAAGGGGTGGTGGATAGAATTCTCTCAGCCTGAAGGCTTCTTGCCTTCCTTCTTTCCTTTATTAGTTCCTCCTTCTCCAGGACAGAAAAGCTGAAATGGTTGTTTGGGCTCAAGGATATGTGGTCAGGGCTCTGTCTATTCAGACAAGTTAGCATCTCCTTACTAAGAAAGTCACCTCTTTTGTTCTTGCTTTACTATCTTCATGCTATATTCTTTGGAAGTGTAAATGGTAGCCCAGTAATTGTGAACATGGGGAAAAGAGACACTACTGGGTTCTTGGGTCTATGTCGTGGCCCGCAATCCAATGTCTGGAGTGATCTTACATGGGGCATTCTTTACCAACTCAATTAACATGGTTGTCTTATCTTAAGTTCTTATGTATATGCCTCCTCAAATTTCCAGGGAAGAAGAAAGGGGAAGGCATAATTGTCAGAGCATGTTTAGAAAATTTCTTAGGTTTTCTAGACTAATATGACTTAAATCCATTTACTGCATTGTAATAAGTATTCCTTGATGTTCATCATTTTCCTTACATTATTTGTTATTACAATTATAAGGACTAGAATGAACCAAGTGTTTAGTAGGTACTCAGTATAGCTTGGCTAAATGAAAAATTGGTTGAATGAATAAATGACAATGTTCTATGTATTATACGGATATAGGTGTTTTAAAATAGTGCCATAGTTTCTTGGTTTTTGTTTTTGTTTTATGGCTTTATGATCTTGTCTTTAACTGGAATCATCTGAAGATAATTCCCCTCTCAAACTTTAAGTTGAATAAATTGGAAGCACTTGAAACTACTTGTAATTCTAAGAAAGACCAATAGAACTTGCCCGTTACGTACTTACTTCTATAATTTTAATTGTGATTCTTAAAAATGTTAAAAACAGTTAAAATTATTTCAAGTTAAATGTCTCTTGCTTGACTAGAAAGGTTTTAGGCTTTTGCTGAATTTTAAAAGTAAAGGCAGAATTGTGCTGCCTGGTTTAGGTTAGTTAAATCCCAGTTTTTTGTTTCTTAATTGTGTCATCTGTATAACTAACAAATTACATCAAATACTTCATGTAGTGATTTCAAGAATTAAATTATATTATTCAGGAACATAATATTCAGTTTATTGGTTAAAGTTCTGAGCTCAGTTTTTGCATATAGTAAACATTTAAAGTTTGTCCTTGCACAATAATAAACTGATAAATTAGTAATTTGATAATAAAACAGCAGAAGTAGCAGATATTTTTAATTTAAATTAGAATGTAAATATAGACTTATGATGTGTATTAACAATTAGATCTAAGTTCAGTAAATGAAATGCCTGGGAGCAAAGATTGCAGTCTAACTAGAATCTGAATGTTGTCCCTATCTTCTGAAATGCAAACTTAACAAGCAGCTCTCAGTTTTCCTCCTATCTCTTTTTCTTTGCAACCCTCAGAAATATATCTTTTTGTGTGCTTGAGTGGGAGTCTCTCTCTGTCGCCCAGGTTGGAGTGCAGTGGCACGCTCACAGCCACTGCAGCCCTGACTTGCTTGACTCAGGTGATGCTTTCACCTCAGCCTGGTTTGGGTATCAAGCTGGAGAGGTTGTGTGATTTCAGAAAGTCCTCCATTTCCTTTAGGTTTTCAAGTTTGTTTCCATACAAGTGTACATCAGTCTCTGATAATCTTGTAGTTCTTCAGGGTCAGTTGTGACTTGATCTTTTACATTTCTGATAGTGTTTACTTGGGCTTTTTCTCTCTTTTTCTTGATCAGTCTAGCTAGGGGTCCATCAACCTTGTTTATACTCTCAAAGAACCAGCTCTTTTTTTTTTTTTCCAGTTGGAGTCTCACTCAGTCACCCAGACTGGAGTGCAGTGGCCACTCCTGGTCACCGCAGCCTCAACCTGCTGGGCTCCAGCAATCCTTCCGCTTCAGCTTTCCAAGTAGTTGGAACTACAGGCGCGTGCTACTACGCCCGGCTAATTTTTTTATTTATTGTAGAGATGAGGTCTCGCCAAGTTGCCCAGGCGGGTCTCGAACCCGCGGGCTCAGACAATCCACTCACCTCGGCCCCAAAGCATGAGATTACAGGCTGAGCCACTGAGCCCGGGCTAAATATTATTTTCATAGAGCATATCTATGCACTGCTCTACCTTCAACACTTTTATTTTTATATTTTCCAGCTTTATTGAGTTATAATCCACAAATAAATGTTTATATGCTCAAGGTGTAAAATGTGATCTTTTGATACATAAAACATTGTAAAATAATTACCATAATCAAGTAAATTAAAACATTCATCATTTCATCTACTTCCCTTTTGTGTGCGCGCATGTGTGTGTATGTGTGTGTGTGTGTGTGTGTGTGTGTGTGTTAAGGACACTTAAGGTCTACTCCATTAGCAAATTTTTTTTTAGATGACGACTCTAATTTTTTAAAAATTTTTTAAATTATAAAGATGTAGGGTCAATTCAGGGTTAAGTATACAAACATTGATTATGCAGGTATCCTTTTTGATGAGGTATATGCTCCTCCCTCCCCTAGCAGTTTCCCTCAACTGTCAATCCTAACCCCCTCCCCTGACACTTTCCCACTACTGCCAATCCCTTTCTTATAGTATTAAATTGTTCAAGGTTCACTTATGAGTAGAACATATGGCACTCTGTTCTTGGTTTCTGTGATAGATCACTGAATATGATGGACTCCAAATCCATCCAAGTTGCTGTTAAGTCCATATGTTTGTCTTTCTTTATGATTGCATAATATTCCATTGTGTATATGTACCACATTTTTTAATTCAGTCCAGCTCTGACGGGCGACATGGTTGGTTCCATGTTTTTGCAATTGTGAATAGAGCTGCAACAAACATACGTGTGCAGTTATCTTTTTTGCAGAATGATTTGAGTCCCTCTGGGTATATTCTCAATAGGGCAATTGCTGGGTCATATGAAAGGTCAATTTCTAGTTCTTTCAGAAATTGCCACACTGTTTTCCAGAGAGATTGCACTAGTTTGCATTCCCACCAGCAGTGTAGAAGCATTCCTTTTTTTCCTCGTCCTTGCCAGCATCTGTTGTTGTTTGTTTTATTAATGATGGCCATTTTTACTGGGGTTAGGTGGGATCTCAATGTGGTTTTGATTTGCATTTCTCTGATGAAGAGTGAGGCTGAGCACTTTTTCATGTGTCTGTTGACTGCCCATACATCTTCTTTTGAGAAGTGTCTATTCATGTCTTTTGCCCAATTTTTTTTTTTTTTTTTTTGGAGTTGGAGCCTCACTCTGTCACCCAGACTGGAGTGCAACGGCCGCTCCCGGCCACCGCAGCCTCGACCTGCTGGGCTCCGGTGATCCTTCCGCCTCAGCCTTCCAAGAAGCTGGAACTACATGCATGCGCTACCACGCCCAGCTGATTTTTTGATTTATTGTAGAGATGAAGTCTCGCTGCCCAGGTAGGTCTCGAACCCGCGGGCTCAGACAATCCACTCACCTCAGCCTCCCAGAGGCATGGGATTACAGGCTGAGCCACCAAGCCCGGCTCTTTTGCCCAATTTTTAATGGGGCTGTTTGGTTTTGCCTTTCTGTGCGTTTGAGTTCCTTGTAGACCCTAGATGTTAGGCTTTTGTCAGATATACAGTTGGCAAATATTTTTTCCCATTCTGTTCTCTTAATGGTTTCTTTTCCTTTGCAGAAGCTCGTTAGTTTGATGAGGTCCCACTTGTCTATCTTACTTCTTAGGGTATTGGCCTTTAGGGTTCTGAATAGGAATTGGTTGCCAGTTCCAATTTCCATAAGGGTGTCTCTGGTGTTTTCTAAGATTCTTATAGTTTGAGGTTTTATGTTTAGGTCTTTCATATGGAAACATAAATGACCACGAACAGCCAAAACAATCCTTAGCAAAAGAAACAAAGCAGGAGGTATCAGATTTCCAGACTTCAAACTTTATTATAAGGATACAGTAATCAAAACAGCCTGAGATTGGTACAAGAACAAGCATATAGAACAGGATAGAGATTCAGGAAGCAAAGCCTCAATTCCTTCACCAATTCATCTTTGACAAAGCTTCCAACAACCACCACTGGGGAGAAGAGAACCTATTCAGTAGATGGTGCTGGGAAAACTGGCTGACTACATGCAGAAGATTGAGACAGTACCCCTACCTATCACCATACACAAAAATTAACTCTAAATGGAGCAGACTTTTATAAAGTGGCCTTCTGTGGGTATGCCTTCTCCCTCATTCCTTCCTGCTATATGAAAAGAGACCCCCCCAAAAATTCAGAATTTATTTGTAAAAATTGTGTATTTATTCTTACATGTTTAAACTTTGATCCCTTTCAAAGTACTCTCCTCTTGATGCCATATACCTATCAAGACATTTTTTCCATTGCTCAAAAGAGTTTTTGAACTCATCAATTTTGATGCTTCTCAGTGCTTCTGCCATTTTTTGTTTCACCTCTTCCTTATTGGCTCAACATTTCCCTTTGAGAACTGTTTTCAAGAGAAACAAAAAATAGTTGCTTGGGATGAGATCCAGTGCATAGGGAGGGTGGGCAAGTTTTTTAGTCAAAAGCTGATAAACACTCAGTGGGATATGGGCAGGTTTGCACATAAATCACTCATCATGAAATGGACAAACACAATGAGAGAAAATTCTCCCCTCCCCCCAAAAATTCTGAAGACAAACTCAACCTATCAAAAACAAACAAACAAACAAAAAAAACTAGCTGATGTCAATGGATTCCTAGAATTCTTATCTGGTAGGGGAAGCCTGTTCCAGTCTTTTGGGGAGGGTCCCCCCTTGTATAAAGGTCCCAAAACCATATGTCATGTAAACAATGGCGGGAAAAGCTTCCTGAAGAATATCCTAGATTTGTCTATAGTTTTATTGTCACATTTTATCCAGTTTTCTTTTTTTATTTTGTCTGTCTACAGTCCTCCATATACATAATTAATCTTTAGATAGTTTTCTTTGTTTTTAATCATCTAGGATCTAATGCTGACCAGCTTTTGTTACAGCCTGAAAAGAAACATTAATCCAAGCTCGGGATCTTGGTACAAAATCTCAATGCAAAATATGTGATGGTTGGACTCTGCTTTATCGAATTATGAGTAGGATACAAAATAAAACAGCAACTTCTAATGTTTAATATAAAACACTTCAGAACTTCCGCTGTGTCTGTCTCAATAAATATACTAATTTCTTTCTTATTTTAAAAAAAGTCTTAGGAGTTTAGGGATGCTTATCCATTTTGAAGAAGCAGCATTTGTTACTGTTGTAACAAATGTTACAACAGTTACTGTTACTGTTGTAACTGGAGATTTAAATGTCAGATAAGCCCTCAAGAACCTTGTTTTTAGTTCACTTTACTTCTGAGACTTATACAAAAGAGTTCCTGTGGAAACTCAGAAATATAGCAGTGGTGCGTTATACCTGATGCCTCTACTGTTTTTGTGAACATATATATTCATCCTGGACATATTGTTTTCTGCTTGTTTGTTTATTTTTTAGGATTATTCTTCTGATACATAGTCCAAGATAGCTTAAAAACAAAATCTTCCTTAGGCAACAGGACAGAATGGGGGAAAAAAAAGACCTTTCCTTTGAAGGATATGGTACTAAAGTTGCACACATCAATTCTGCTCACACCCTAATGTCTGTAACTTAGTTGCAAGGGAAATCAAGAAATTTTGACCCTTATTCTGTGTGCCTAAGGGCCAACCTAAGAATAGCTTCTCAGCAATGATGAGCAAAACAGTTACTGGCAGTAACTATGTCTGCCACTGTCTACACTTTTTGGTACCCCATAAACTCACTGTACTGTTTTTCCCTTTACAAAATATGCATATCATTCTCCACGGGATACTATTTGTAAGTTCTATGCAACTACTCAGTCAGAGTGTCCAGCATTGCTCAATAATGTTGAGTGGAATCAGGGCTGATTCTTTTTTCATGGCCAGTAGTCTGAAATCTAAAATACAAACTATTTCCAAGTCCTCTCTTACAACACAAAGGCAATACCAAAAGGGAGTAATACCAGAATAATCCAAATGAACCTCTTGTTAAGAAAAACGTAGAGTCCAAGAACAGAGCATTCACTGATCCATATTAATTATCAAATGCAGCTGGGCAGGAATTGAGACAGCTTTACCCAGCAACAAACTGTTATGGGTTGAATTGCATACCTGGTCCCTCAAAGATATATTGAAGTTCTAACTACTAGAACCTCAGAATGTGACCTTATTTAGCAATTGGGTAATTGAAACTGTAATTCATTAAGACTAGATCACACTGGATTAGAGCAGGCCCATAATTCCATATGACTGGTGTTCTCAAAGGAGGAAAGAGACACAGACATGGACACAGACAGGGAGAATACCATACAGAGGTGAAGGATTGGAGTGATTCATCTACAAACCAAGGAATAGCAAATATTGCCCACAAAACACCAGAAGCTGGAAATAGATAAGGAAAGATTCTCCTCCTGGTTTCAGAGGGACAACAGCCCAACGGACACCTTGATTTCAGACTTCTAGACTCCAGTGCCATAAAACAATAAAATTCTATTGTTTTAAGCTGTCCGCTTTTTTTATTTTTTGTTACAACAGTGGGAGTTTCCTCTGTATTCTTCAATATACATGATCATATCTGAAGTGAGCTTTGGAAAGTACGCCCTACTGGAGGAAGCTCAATTTTTACAGCATGCTTCCTGATGGATCAAAGGTATGGAATTGAGATATTTTGCAAATTGCATTATCACAGACTAGCCACTACAGTAGTGGCTTGAATAGAAGGCAGGGAAGATGCAGATTTTGTAGGCTGTTGATCCCTGTAATGTCACAGAAAAACTATTTAATGAAATCAACAATAATTTGATAATAACAAAATATTGAAAATATTAGTGTGCTTTGGATGCTTCTGGTCATTTCCCACATATTCCTATTGGAAAGATAAAGACAGGCTCAACTAGCCTGCAGGTAGATATAACAGGAAATATGATAATTCTGATAAGGAGGACATTCTCTGCATTCAACCTGACACAAAAATTGACAGAAAGGTTAGTTATTTGCAGACTGACAAATCTGAATTCCAATGATTTCTATATCTCAAACTGAAGCAAGTCTATTAGAAGCAATACCTTTAGAAATAGACAACTCTTGTCCCACACTTTCTCAGTCTACCCCTGCTTTTTCTACCATTTCGATAGGCTCATCCTCTTTACTCTTCTCTTGAGACACCTCTTCTAAAAATGGATGTGATTCCTTGCCATCTTGTTTACATTTATAATGTGTATTTGCAATTATGTCTTACCTTTGCTCAATCAGCAGTTTTTCCCTTCTTTATTGGATAATACAATTAGCAAACGTGTTACCATGTCTTCTATCTTATTTTAAAGCACAGTTAGTTTATAAATTCCCACAAAACCTAACTTGATCTCATATTTATATCTACTCACTATCCCATTTTTATCTGCCCCTTAAACTATAACTTCTCAATAGAAAAAGAATATGTATTTCCTATCTCCCCTCCACTTCTCCTACTGTTTTTACCTTTTTTTGGTTAGTTTTTGGCATCAACTATTGTCTCCAAACTACTCTGTGTGGGTATGAATGGCATCAAAGTTGCCAATTTCAATGACCAGTTATCACTCCTTCTCTTATTTTCTGATCAGTAGATTATGACAGAGTTAACCACCCTTCAGGAGAAATCACCAAGCGCTATTTCTTTAAAAACATTTATAGTGATAAGTTCCATGTGTTTTTTTCGATTTCTGTCTTTCCCATGACTGTGAGAACCAATGCTTTTGATATAATTCCACTTGGATATCTAATAATCATTACGGTCTTAGCCAGCCTAAAATATAATTCTTGATTCTTAGAACACCACAAAATAGAAAAATGAGCATCAAAATAAATGCTCAAATAAATTCCTTCCCTCATCCCTGCCCCCCCCCCCAGGAATTCTGTATTAGTCAGGGTTCGCCAGAGAAACAGAGACAATATGATGGATAGGTTGGTATGAAGGTAAGTAGATAGACATATAGATAGATAGACATAGATGATAGATAGATAGATAGATAGATAGATAGATAGATAGATAGATAGATAGATAGATAGATATAGGTGATAGAAAATAGATATGATAGATATCGATTGATCAATCGATCAATAGATAGATAGATAGGTAGACTATAGAATTGTATTATAAAAAAATGGTTCATGTGACTGTGGAGGCTGAGAAGTCTCAAAATCTGCAGTGAACAAGCTAGAGGTTCAGGAGAACTAATGGTATAGTTCCAGCCTGAGTCCAAAGACTTGAGAACCAGGGGAAACAATGGTGTAAGTGCCATACTGAAAGCTGGCAGGCTCAAGACCAAAGACTCAATTTTTCAGTTTGAGTCTGGAGGCAGAAAAAGACCAAGCAGATCAGAAAGGAAGAATTTCTTCTTGCTCAGCACTTTTGTTCTATTCAGGTGTTCAATTGACTGAATGAGGACCACCCTCATTAAGGGAGAAAAATCTGCTTTACTCATTAAGATGTTTCTACTGGTTCAAATGTTAGTCTTAACCAGAGGCACTTTCACAGACACAGCCAGAATAATGTTTAACTAAACATCCATGGCCCAATCAAGTGGACACACTAAACTAGCTTGCACAGTTCCATCCTACAGAAAATGGCACCACTAAGCTCCCAATAGTTCAGATCAAAACACTTGAAGTAAATACTGACTTTCTTCTCTTTTTGTACTCCTTACATGAAATCCAACAGAAATCCTAGGATATCTGTCTTCAAAATAGGTCCAGAATTCAACCACTTCTATGCATGTTCCCTGCTATTATTCCAGTCCAAACTAAGACCAGCTCTCACTTCAACAGTTGAAATAGTTTTCTTTTTGAGTTGGATTCTCACTCTGTCACTAAGGCTGGAGGGCAGTGGCACACTCACGGCCACCCCAGTGTCAAATTGCTAGACTCCGGCGATCCTTCTGCCTTGGCCTTCCACGTAGCCAGAACTACCGGTGTGTACTACCAGGCCTGGTTAATTTTTTATTTATTGTAAAGATAAGGTCTCACCAAGTTACCCAGGCTGGTCTTGATTCCGTGAACTTAGACAATCCACTTGCCTCAGCCTCCCAACGTGCTGGGATTACAGGTGAAATAGCTTTCTAACTCAACCGTCAGCTTTAACTCTTGTCCTTCTAAAATTTAGTCTTCATACAGTTGACAGAGATCTTCTCAAATACAATTCAGATTATTTCGCTTCTACGAATATAACCCTTCATTAGCCTTCCATAATATCAGGAAGAAAATCTAAAATACGCATGTTGATTTATAAGGTTCTGTATGTCTCACCCTTGGCTACACTCTAATCTCATTTCCATTCACTGTCCTCCCTGCTGGCCACACTCTAGCTGAAGTCTTGTGTCTTTCTTGAACACTTTACTCTGGTGTAATTTTCACTGAGACATTCAAATTCTGTATTATTTCATTCATTCAAATTTCTGTTCTAATGTCACCTCTTCAAAGAAGTCTTCTCTGACAGTCTAAGTTAAATCTCCATCACTCTCTCCTCTGTTTTATATTTATTCAGAGCACTAAATAATATTTTAACTTGTATCATAGTTAATTATTATTTATTCTCAAGCTGAATTATTAAAGTAAGGGCAAAAACCAAATTTGTCACTATTGCCAGTTCCTCAAATGTGTGTGTGTGCGTATATGTGCGCGAGTGTGTGTGTGTGTATGTGCGCGAGTGTGTGTGTGTGTGTGTGTGTGTGTGTGTGTGCATAGCAGGCAATCGGTGTATATTTACACATAATACATTGTGATACATTATAAGATATGGAAATAGTTAGGATGGGTATAACCAGAGCCAACTTCTGATAAAAAAAGAATTGAGAAAATAAGACTGTAACCACTAACTCATCAATGTCCTCTCTGTTTTATCCCTATATGCACACAAAATACTTAGAGTGCTAGAATAACAGAGTTAGGAGAGATATCAAAATCAGCACTATTTGATACTTTAAATGAACTGCCAGTCTTTACATCATATGCTGGTACAGGTACTAACCTATTGTTCCTTTCTAGTCTTCTTTCATGGTGTGTGTGTGTGTGTGTGTGTGTGTGTGTGTGTGTGTGGTGTGTATGTATGTGTCTGTGTGTTTTAACTTAATGGTTTTATTGGTCTTCCCGTCTATTTGGTCTATGTCAAAATTACTCCAGTCATCTTCATAAGCTTCAATACCTATAAACCACAAAGTATAGGAAACTCAGTCTACTGTATCCCAGATGACTCTTTGAGATTTAGACAATTTTGAAAATGGAAACACAGAAACATTTGAAGTGTGCGTACAAAACATATGGAGATAACACAACTCAATCTGCAATCAATCTAGCCTTGAATTAGTGCCTTATCACCCATTTTCAAAAATTTAGAAAGATATTTGTCTTATAACTAATGGTTTTATAATGACCATTTGAGTGACTTTTCCAAAACAGAAAGCTGCTACAAGATGACAGTGTCTCCACCAGTAGAAACAAACTATTAGTAACCATCAAATGAGATATATTTCACCAAAATAATAAAGTTAAAGCACTGTTCTCCCCCTCACAGTTAAAAAGTCCAACTCTTCTCAGTTCCCAGTACATCTAACAGTCACTGTATTTTAATAATGACCTTTCCTCGGATCCCATTCCATAAATCCTAATGATGACATCAGCCTGGGGCCCTAGTCTGAGTCTTTTTTCAGATTTTGAGTGACTGGAAACATCATGGCAGTAATCATATGGTTCTTTTGTTCCCCACTGCATACCCAGCACCTAACACAATGCCTGTGTACAGAAGGTGCTCAAAAATTAGACTTCTTACTGTCCTTATTCTCCTCAGCTGCATTGGAAATTTCTTACTTCATCTTCCATCTGGAACCTCTTGTGGTGAGCACTAACTCATTAACCCAGAAGCCTGAGGGTAAAATAGAGTGAATATTTGTAGAAAGAAAGTCTAGAACTTTGATTGCAGTGGCATTATTAGCATAAGCACCATAAGGTGCTACAGTGGGCGAGTAGGCCAGAGACAAGCAATAGAAACCATAGTCATTGAACTTGACTGTAGAAGGCTTCTGAGCCTCGCCTTTTCACTCTGATGCCAGCAGGAGATGACATTTCAAATTTGAGCAAAAGCCCAAGGATAAATGTTCACAATTCTTTGCCATCAGGAATGATTTCACAGATAAATGGTAACAGTAAAAGCCATTGTGTTTGAACTCAGTCCTCCTTTCCTTTTTTATTATAAGAGATTTTAAATACTGACAGATTCACTATTTTTGTACAATTTTAGTACCTCAATGTATTGTTAATGTTTGCTAATTTTACAGTAAATCTTCCATCCCTTCCATCTCCCAGGTTTCAGTTACCCTTCAACCCAGGGAGTGAAGGTCAGAGAATTGCAAAGGGTAACAACTAACTTGGAGGAAACACTTGGCCACTTCCTATGTAATCATTAAATTAGCAAAGAAAAACCAGTTTTAACGTCATCATTTGTACCTTGACCCAGTGATTGACCATTAAACAGAGGAAGGGCAATGCCTATCAGTAGCTTAGCAACCAGTACTTTTTCCTTCCCACTTAAGGTGAGCATTTTTTTTTCAGAAGCAATTCCGGCCCAAATGACGTCCATCTGGCTGAGTAGTTTCCTTCCTTTGCTGAAATAGGAAGATCCTACAATTATGTGCTTACCCTCGATCTAGATATCAGGGATTAGAGTCATAATAGGAAAATCTTATCCAGCTGGATAAATATCAAAAATAGAGTACATTTCCAGAATTAGAGTGCCTACAAAACACAATCTACTTAATTGTTCACTACCTTTTTTACCCTCTGTGATCTTATGGCCTCTTTTTCTACAGGTTGCCTCCTTCTAAATTCTCTGGCAATGTAAGGCAGATAGCTAAAAGAAAAGCAATTAAAATAAGTAAATTTAATCTCACAAAGCTGTGTTTTGTCTTTCAAAGCAGAAAAGATATTCTGAGGGATTCTTTTTTTTACAATAGTAAATTTCAAGGCAGCATTTGAGGGTCAATGAAAACCTCAAATAGTCTATTGATAATTATTTTCAAAAAATCCTGAAATAACAGAGGTTTCGAGAAAAGAGTAAATATGTTAAGCTAACTTTCACTTTGCTAAAAAACAATTATTTTGAGAAATTAATGTAATTTTGTTTTGGAAAATACTGTACTGTGTGTGAGTTACCCCCCACCCATGGCAGCAAAATACTATTCTCTGGAACAATGGAAATATGATTTTTATGAAATAATACTTTTCAAAAGTAACAGGATTTATTATGATATTATGCTATGATCTTAAGTGTATTCTAAATGTAGGCAAAAATAAAAAAAAAATTTGTTCTAGTAACTGACCAAAAAACAATTTTAAGGATTTCTGTTGAATAGTGATTTGCATGAATGCAAATGGAGGTAAATTTTACTAAATCTCCATAATGTAATGTTGCCAAACTTTTCTAAAACTTCTAACTTTTCCAGATTCTGACTCTAGGAACAAGACAATTGCCTCTTTTGCTTACAAATCAGATATCTAGGGTATGTAAACAGTGATTAAATGTTGCTTATGAGTTGTTCAAATGGTAGACTCTTAGGAGTAAATTAATTTCTAAATTTTACTTTATTAAAATTTATAAGGGCAAAACTAAAATTCCCTTATGTTTATGTTTTATTATTCTTCATTCCTAGGGAAATGGTACCTTAGTTTAAAAAATGTTTTCTCACACATAAAACATGTACAGTGTTCAGTACAAGGTTAGACTGCTTCCCTGTTTTTTTGTTTTGTTTTGTTTGTTTGAGCTGGAGTCTCACTCGGTCGCCCAGACTGGAGTGCAGTGGCCGCTCCCGGCCACCGCAGCCTCGACCTGCTGGGCTCCAGCGATCCTTCCGCTTCAGCCTTCCGAGTAGCCGGAATTACAGGCATGCGCTACCACGCCCGGCTGATTTTTTGATTTATTGTAGAGATGAGGTCTCGCTGCCCAGGCGGGTCTCGAACCCGCGGGCTCAGGCAATCCACTCACATCAGCCTCCCAAAGGCGCAGGATAGGCTGAGCCACCGAACCCGGTAAAACAGAGGCTTTTATTCACTGGCTTTCATCCTCCATTTGTTAATAAGATAGCCCCAAGTGGTGTTAAGTTTCCCATATTTTGAGGTTTTCTTTTTTTTTATTAATCAATATTTTTTTTATTTTGGTATTGTGAGGTATAGTGTAGGGTTAGGTATACAAATATGTTCCGTTCAGGCACCCCTGTTGATAAGGGGTGTCTCCCCGTAATCTCACCTTCCTTCCCCCCCCATAGTTTCCCACCACTGTCAGTCCTTTTCTTATAGTATTACGACAGATGTTCAAGGTCCACTATATGAGTGAGGTTTTCTTAAACATCTGTGTCAAGCAAATTCTCTTCACTGCATCTGAAAAGCCTGGGATAGAAGCTAAAAAATTCTTGGCAGAGCTGAAGCAAGATCAGGTACACCTCTGTGAAGCTGATTGCTACAAGTGAAGAACAGCTGAGTTGAGATAACTTGACAGTAAACACAAGAGGTGTTCCATAGGATTCCCTCCCTTTTCTGCTTAGAGTCCCCCTAAAGAGATCCATTAAGTCAAATCCATTTGAGAACCTTCAAAGACACAAACCAGGGGCAATCTGTTCTAAAACCTTAGCACTGCAGAGTTAGTGGAGTAAGTTTGTCTCCTATGTAGCAACTGGAGCTAATAATTGTTTTCCTTTCTATTTTCTCCACTATGCCTTCTAGGTCACCTTCACCCTTGAACAGCATTTTAGGATGTACATGTTGCTTTCTCAGTGGTTTAATTCACAGCTTCATCCCCAAAGGATCTAAGGTCTTAGTTACTTTATCTTTGTTTACCTGTGATTGCTGCAATTACACTCTAACATCTAGTACTGAGACTAGAAACTCCATGAAATGCCCTAGTGAATGCCTGAGGTTCAGAAAATGGTCCTTTTTGCCCTCATGTATAGCAGCAACTCAAGGACCCTTTGCTATTCAAGCTGAGTTACTCCCCCAACAGAATAATAACTCTTCTCTTTGCCTTGTTTGTTCACTAGCATGAAAGCACAGGTTGGGGTTATCCATACTTCTGGTGCAAGAGGATCCTTTTCTACATGCAACCAGGGCTCCTAAGCAGGAAATACCAGTCTTTTTTATGTGTCAATGTGGCTAAGCTATGGTCCCCAGTAATTCAGTCAAACGCTGATCTAGGTGTTTCTGAGAAGATATTTTACAGCTATGATTAAAGTCAATAATTAGTTGACTTTAAGCAAAGCAGATTACCCCATATCATCTGAGTGGGTCTGATTCAATTAGTTGAAAGGCCTTCAGAGTGGAGCTGAAGTGTCCCTAAAGAAGAAATTCTACATGTGGATAGCAGCTTCAGGCTGTGCCTGATAATTCTAGCCTGCCTTTTCTGATGGCCTGCCCTATGGATTTGGGGATATTGGATTTGCCTAGCCAGCTCCCATAATCTCTCTCTCTCTCTCTCTCTCTCTCTCTCTCTCACACACACACACACACACACACACACACACACACACACACACACACACACACACACACAGTCAATTCCTTGAAGCAAATATTTTCCCTCTCTCCTCTCTCTCTCTTTCTCTCTCCCTGCTTCTGGCTCTTACCTGCAGGTTCTGTTTCTCTGAGTGAATCATTCTGGTCAAGAGCAGGCTCTGTCTCTTTCTATCTCTAAATTACCTATGTCCTGATACATTGTGATTTAAAGAGTGTCAGGGTTGGACAAGTTTGTGATTTGTCACAATGTGTACTTAGAACTCTTTCACATGCCCTATAAACACCATCAATTTTAATTTCCTTCTAAACCACAGCTTTTGACCTATAAGGTAGCAAATTTTCATAAATTCTTTCTAAGATATTAGTGGGACATGTAACAGATATGATGTTAACCAAAAGAACTTCCAAGTAACTAAGAAACTTTAACTGAACGAGAGCCAATTCTTAAGGAATGCAACTAAAGTAAAAGGTTGACAGGTGGCAGGTTTGATATCTTAATATTAGCCATTTCTTCTGCACAGATATAATAAGGAGTTAATTAGACACCCTTTGCACCCAAGTGAGTTATATAGCACTTGAAACTAAAATTAAACATTTTAGAATTGAAATGTCCCATGAGGTAAATATTTTCTACTGAAATATGATCAGCTATTATGAAAACCTAATGGCTTCTCTTCTAAGACCCATAATTAAATAATGGTTTTCAAACTAGTGGTACTGAGATAAATAAATATTTACAAATTTGTAGTCATTGGGTGATAGAAGATGAAGTACATTATATTTAGCTAATTGATTTAATGTGATCAAGCCATTTATATGTTGAAACCAATATTAATATTTTTAGTAAACTCTAATACTACTTTTGTTTCTTTAATATGTATTATTTATACATGTTATTTATATTTATAAGTGTATATAGCTGACAATATGTGTAGCACACATATATACTTAATATATGTTATTTATATTCATAAATCATTTGCTTATATATCTATGCTTCTCATGAAATCGAATTAGTTTCAGAGAACTGAAACAATATCTGTATTTATCAAAATGGATTCCAGTATGTATAGCAACAGTTCCTCATATATCAGAAGTTAATATTTTGCTCATGCACACTATACTTACTGTCTTGCAGTTTACCATCTTCCAACCGCACCATCTTCGATATATGTCCGTGATATAATCCCAGTAGTCTAAGAGACAGAATAAATAATTATGTATAAACTTTTCATTACTTCACCTCCAGTCTGGTACATATTGCTCTTGCTTATATTAGCTAAAAATTTTCATGTGACCACACTCAAGGTGACTAGAAAATACACATGGTGGTGGGCAGTTGGAGAGCTCGCTGAGTACTACTTTCTCTGTTACAGTTCACACGTGTCCAAAACTCCTTTGCTCTCTTTTTATGTAGGAAACTCACTCAACTTCCCCCCAAAAGTATCCCCAAAGTCTCATCAAGTCTTTATTCCCTGCTCAAAGTACAGGATCTCTAGTGACATGTGACAGATTAGTAAATGAATTTTAAAAATGTAAATAAAAAGATAGAAAATATAACAAGATCTATAAGAATCCAAGATATGCCATGAATACATGGAGGTATGTATAGATTATAGAATTTGCAGTAAATAACTTCCAAGTCTGAAAATTATGCCAACTGAAAGATTTGCAGAATCATTGTTTAGAAAATTTTGATTAGTAAATAATAAAATGCATCCATAATTCCAGGAGATAAGAACTAAATATTCAATAACATAGAAAGAGAGAAAATAAATAATTTGATATAAATAAGAAGTATCTCCAAGTTCTTTAGCAGTTATTATTTGATGATGATTAGAAGACAAGATACTATATATTAATAAATGTGCTTACCTAATTTTATTTTCTTTTTTCCACCAAATATTGTTCTATATAAAATGTAGAATTGCCAGCACATTAGTGTACTGTGTAATGCTTTAATGTTTTTTGTGTGTGTTTGTTCTGGTATTTATATTAGTCACAATTCTCCACAGAGTTAGAATCAATAGGATAGAGACAGATACATAAGAGGAGATTTATTAGGGACTTTATGGTTATGGAGACTGAGTAGTACCATGATAAGCTGCCTGCAAGTTGTAGTACTCAGGAAGCTAGTAGTGTGGTTCAGCTCATGTTGGAAGTCTTGAGAACTCTCAGCTCCAGACCAAAGGTTTGAGAGCCCTGGACATTGCTGGTGCCAGTCCCAGTGTTCAAAAGCCAGAGAACTTGAAGTTCTGATGTCTAAGGGCAGAAGAAGGTATTTAAGCTCCGGAAGAAAGAAACAATTTCTTCGTCCTCCAACAACGTCACAGTCACACCCAGAAATAATGCCTTACCAGTCATCTAGGAATCCCTCTACCCAGTCAGGTTGACACCTAACATTAACTGTCCCAGCATCTAAACAGCAAAAATGGAATAGGTGCCTAAATTAATGAGTGTTTCTGGTACACTTTACTTGATGAAATACATGGGCTGTTCAGCAGTCATTTTTGCCTTTGAAATTCCTTTAAAATTGAAGGTGGGGGAAGAACAGCAGAATAAACAATGAGTAATATTTTAATTTCGTGAAATAAATACAGTTAACATTGATTCATCTTGTTGCTATTATAAGCCCTAGTTGGAAACTGTGCAGTGTCATGGAAAATGCATGTAACATACACTTTAATTCCTGCTTGAGAAAGAAAAAGAGTTAATTTGTCAACAAATGAAAATCATCAATTCACCCAAGTTCTTGAAGATAATGCAAATGCAACATACATTAACATTTTCAGGGAATTAAACCTCAGTGAAAAAAATAGAATATAATAAAAGTATTGTTTGATGAATTTCTTAATCAAAATTAAACAGATTTGTTGATTATCTTCAAGCATAAGTGTGAGGGTTACAAATTTTCTATGTGGAAGGACCTTTGAAATATCATTTAGGCAGAATTAAAATTCATTACATATTGAATTTGAATGTATTATTTTTATCTGAAAGTTGTGTTGAAATTCCTCAGCACATTACCTCACATTTATTAATATATGTCATCTTGCCTTCTAATTATTGTCAAATAACTTAACTTAGAATTTAACTTCCAAGAAGACGGGAAATTTTACTTCTATATCTTATGAAAGCAAATTTATTTAATATGATCTTTGCTCTTATTGTAGACATCACTGATCAATTATTTCCTTTTATTAAATATATGGGATTATAGTTCAGATAATGTCCTGTGTGATGCAGTTAACTGTTCTCCAGTTCTAGCTCACGGGATTTCCCTTCTTATGCATGATGTGACAAATGAACACCAGTGTCCACAAGGGTATGTGAATAAAATCAGCACTCCAAGACAGAATTAAACATCAAGTTATATTTCTGTGAAAGGCAAATGCTACTTATTTGGTTTCGTCCCCTATGTACACCAAAATGTAAAATTTAGCAATTTGCTATGGCTCTTTTAATTTCCATTTGACTTCATAAAATTACCTTGAATAGGAGCAAAATGTTTCTTAACTTGAAAATTTATGATAATGGTCAAGCATGTCTGAGAAAGATTGATTCTCCATTCTATTGAAAAAAACAAAATACAAAACCAAGCTGAGATTTGCATCTTCTTTTCTTTTCCTTCCTTCCTTCTTTTTTTTTTTTGAGTTGGAGTCTCACTCTGTCACCCAGACTGGAGCGCAGTGGCCGCTCCCGGCCACCGCAGCCTCGACCTGCTGGGCGCCGGCGATCCCTCTGCTTCAGCCTTCCAAGTAACTGGAACTACAGGCGCGCGCTACCACGCCCAGCTAATTTTTTAATTTTATTGTAGAGATGAGGTCTTACCAAATTGCCCAGGGAGGTCTCGAACCTGCAGGCTCAGGCAATCCGCTCACCTCAGCCTCCCAAAGTGCTGGGATTACAGGCTGAGCCACCGAGTCCGGCTTCTTCCTTCTTTTATTTCCTTGCCTTCTTTGTTTTTCCTTTCTTCTCTTTCTCTTTCCCTCCTTTCCACCTTCCTCCTTCCGTCCCTCTCTGCTTCCATCTCCCCCTGTTTCCCCCTCCTCCCTTCCTTCTTTCTCTCATTCCTTTCTTCCTTTTCTTCCCTTCCCATCCTGTTCTTCCCCTCCCTCCAGCTCACTTTCCCCCTCCCTCTCTCTCTTCCTTCTTTCCATTCTCTCTCTCTCTTTCTCCCTTCCTCTGTCCCTCCTTCCATCCCTCCATTCCTTCCTTCCTTTCTTCCTTTGTTCCCTCACAACTTCATCCTGAGACATAATTAATGTATATGTGTTCAGAGTGTGGATGTGAAGTATCCCTTCCTCAAAAACCTGAGCCCACAGGGCCTACCAAATCTGACTGAGGCACATTTCTGTTTTGTCTCTCTACTGCAGGTATTGTCTGAGTTTTTCTGCTCCGAATGATGCATCATGCTCTGACAGTTACTTTTTCTGTGTGTCTTTTGAAAAGGATCATATCAGAACATTCACTCCTATATTCCCCATCTAAAGCAAATTTCATCCTGTTATTAACTCAAGTACTTGTAAGTTTCCTTCATGTCACTTCAGAGTTAATATTTTTTTGACTTATTTTCTTCTGTGATGTTTGCCTATTTCATCCATTAGCATTTAACTTCCAAAAGAGCAGGGGTCTTTTATGCTTTATATACCATTGTTCCCAGCACCTAGCACTATCTGGCACACAATGAAAGTTCAACAAGTCATCTGTTGATTATTTGGTCAGTGTCATCACTGTTGTAACTTTTTGCAGGGGTATTCAGTGAAATAACCGACTTAGAGAACTAGCCTGATCTTCAGTCTGTAGTCTGTGGATGTAATTCATAGGGTACATACATGGCAGCAGAAATTTTAGACCAAGAGACAAAATGCAGTTAAGTTAATGGTGGCCTCAAGTTGAGGTTGGTGTAACTCCCTGGTGAACCATCATCATTCGTAGGCAATTATCTGAATAAATAAAGGTGTACTGCCAACCGTTCTCAGCACTCACAGTGGCCAGGCCAGTAAAAGGAATCCGAGAAGAACAACATCAGTTCTAAAAACCATCCATTCAGCTGAATGTATAATGTAATTCAAAACAACAATATCCTTTAACAAATACTCATTAATTATATATCTTTGGGGTACTTTAGAGACTGAGAACTTAAGAAAGTGTTAATAAAACAGACTGGTAGCCATAAAATAATATAAAAAATAAGTTCTTACCCTGGGTATTAAAATTGAGTTTGGTTTTCTTTTCTTTTTTTTCTCTTTTTTTTGAGTTGGAGTCTCACACTGTCGCCCAGACTGGAGTGCAGTGGCCGCTCCCGGCCACCGCAGTCTCGACCTGCTGGGCTCTGGCGATCCTTCCGTCTCAGCCGTCCAAGAAGCTGGAACTACAGGCATGTGCTACCACGCCCGGCTTATTTTTTGATTTATTGTAGAGATGAGGTCTCGCCAAGTTGCCCAGGCGGGTCTCGAACCCACGGGCTCAGGAAATCCACTCACCTCAACCTCCCAAAGGCGCAGGATTACAGGCTGAGCCACCGAGCCTGGCTTCTTTTCTTTTTTTGATAATAACTTCACAACCCATTTGGCGATAAAAAACCTGTTTATTAGTCAATAAATGTAACTCTGAAGGACTGAAACCTGTAACCAAGAATGCTCAGATATTCTCAAGGGTGATTTTTCTGTTGAAAATTCAGAATATGATAGTTGGAGCACTCTAATTTGG
Source organism: Carlito syrichta (assembly GCF_000164805.1). Classification (NCBI taxonomy): domain Eukaryota; kingdom Metazoa; phylum Chordata; class Mammalia; order Primates; family Tarsiidae; genus Carlito; species Carlito syrichta. The sequence continues at coordinate 168,680 of NW_007260456.1, read as the reverse complement.
CTAATGGCAAGGGATCAAATTCTTTGATTAAATAATCCAGATCTGGATATTGTCACCATGAAAAAAAAGTGACTCCTCCAGTTCTTCATTATGAGGAAACTTGTCCTTTGTACATGATGTTCCCATCTTTCAAATAAACATAATTTAAATAGTGGAAAAAAACCTGCTGCTCCAGAATTGTTTAAAAAATGCTTTAATAATTTATTTAATTTCTGTATAAAATATCTGTACTTCTAAGAATATTAGGGCCAGGGTAAGTGATGCAACTCTGTTGATTTGGATTGGCAGGATGAGATTTGCTTTCATCTCTTTGCAAGCAAGAGATGGCCTTAACATTAAAAAATATTACAATCTGTAAAAATATGAGAAAAATAATTTCCTTAGCACATGCATTTCTCTTTTGGTAAACAATTTTTTTATCAACACATCTACCATTTTAATTTTTAAAAGGCAAAAAAAATTAAAAATATCATCATTGCAAACACCTTCTAAAATTTAAAAGACCAGAATTCTACATCTTAGTCATGGTAAGTAAATGTTAAGTAATATTCTTAATCTAATAATCTTCTTGTACAATACCTTCTACTGGGTTAATCCCTTTTCTAGAGTAGAGGGTTTTTATGCCTTCTGTTCTGAAGATTAAATTTAAATTACAACCAATTGCAGAAGTTGAAAGTTTAGAGAGTCAACTACTATCTTTAAGATTTTTCTATTAAAATAAAATGCATATCTAGTAAAGAAATTATCTGAAGTATTTCATATTCTTTGACATATATTTCCTAAATGTATCATTTTACATTTGCAGAAAATGTAATGCAGCTGAATTATTAATAACAATTTTGAAAACATTCAATATTTATTACCCTTTTATTACATATGCAATGGACATTAGTTAAGATCTAGTTGCAATCATGTTGTTCTTCAACTTTACAAATATCTTTATTTTATATTTTTATTGAGACACATCTTTACTGAAATGTTGGTATTATTGGTATCAGTCCTATTTTATGTTTTAGGAGACTCAAGTTAAGGAAAATAAAGTGACTTGCCACACGTCATAGAGATATAAGACCCAGGTCTTCTGGCTGTTAGTCATTACAATTTTTCATCATTGCTTTGTCATTTGTTATTTTCCATCCCTTCTGGAAATAAAATATGAAAACTTATTTATCTTCACTGATAACCTTATCAGAATCTATAAACTAAGAAGTTGAAGAAGAAGATCTTACTTTCTCTCCCCCAGATAACTTTTGTTTATTGCTGGTTAAATAAACTACATTTTTTGTGACAAAGATGTTTACTCTATAATTATACATCAAAAGACAAATGTGAAAATGTAGTAGAGAAGTAAAATGGGATACATTTACACTACAAGAAAATATATAAATAAAAATAGATCAACCAGAGTAAATTCCTGATACTAGGATAATAACAGAAATGCAACTTCAGTCAGGAGACTATACTCTTCCATTATGCCATACTTTCCTGGCTGAATTAAGAGTATCTCAGCTGCTCTTAGTGGTTCAGTCAGTAATCCTGCACTTTGGGAGGCTGAGGCGAGTGAAATGCCTGAGCCCGCGGGTTTGAGACCTGCCTGGGCAACTTGGCAAGATCTCATCTGTACAATAAATTAAAAAGTCAGCCAGGCGTGGTAGCACACGCCTGTAGTTCCAGCTACTCGGAAGGCTGAGGCAGAAGGATCGCCGGAGCCCAGCAGATCAAGGATGCGGTGGCCTGGAGCATGCCACAGCACTCCAGTGGGGGCGACAGAGTGAGACTACAACTCAAAAAAAAAAAAAAGAGTATCTCAAATCCCCAGGTGAGAACCTGACTGAGTTGTCTTAAGATTTTTATCATTCAAGAGACTTTCACTTGGAAGCAAGACTTACTATATCACTGAGATACTCATAATACATTATTTTACTGTACAGTTAATCTTCCAAGACATCACTTGGTGCTCTGACAAACTGCTATTATCAGTTTAAATTATTTGAAATTGTCACTATTTGCAGACCAACCATGACTGACCTTTGATGCACATTGTAGCTGAAATATTACAAGAAAAAAATTCTACCTCTGATTGCCAATGCCACCTCAATCCTCCTGAGTTTTTGGTACCAGATTCTTTTGCTTCTATGTCATGATCCTTTTGATGTGTAGGAATATAGATTGTTGCTTGGGTTGCTGAGAATTAAGTTTTCAATGGCCAAGAAGACTTGGTTGTACCAAGAGAAGATCTTTGCAAGAAGAAAATTCTTCAAATTTTGACATCTACATTTGTAGTTACAAAGTATTGTACAGTATGGCAGACACTAGCCACATAAGGCTATTTACATTAAAATTCCAAAAAAATCAAAATTAAGTAAAATTAAAAATTCAGTTCCTCAGTCACACCAAACATCTTTCCAGTGCTTAATAGGCACATGTGTCTTGCAAATTGGATAGTACAGAGATAAAGCATATTTTAATCTCAGAAAATTCTATTGGTCAGTACTAGTCCAAGCAGTTGATGACAAGAGATCACTTGAGTAAAAAGGAATAGAGAATAATTTATAACACACATTATCAGGGTGGGGTAGTGCAGGATTGTCATGATCTCAGAAATGCCTTGGCAATTCCCAGCTGTTGGATGCATTAAGCCACCTCTCCCACCTGGAATTGGAATTCTGGCTCTCTCTATTTGAGATACACACAAATGCGCATGCGTACACACACACACACACACACACACACACACACACACACACACACACACACACACACGTATATGCTTTACTTACCATTAGCAAGCAAATACAGATATCTGTTTCTAAAGATCAGTGATGATTTCATTTTAAAAATTATTCCTCATATATTTTTCTTTAATTCTCCCTCCAATATCCTGCTGATCACATTATAGCATTTCCATTATATACAACAGTATTCTTATAGTTTGTCAATCAACCAAGCCCAAAAAATACCCATAACAAAATTACATAATACAATTCAAAACTTTAAGTTTTTGTTTTTTTTTAAAATTTAAAAGGCTGTCCAGTCTCAGAAATGTTGCATAATGTATTATTATCTTGGCTTTCTGAGATGCAAGTATAAAATTTGACTTTTAGCAAATTCCTTCTGCCATTATTAGCTTGACCACTATGAGGAAAAGTATCTACAATTTTAAATATAAAAATCTGAAAACTAGAAAGGCCACTATTAGAAAGGAAGAGTCAATAGTGATTTTATTTTAAGTCCTCACTACTGATATGTGTGAAAATGAAGAACATAAAGATCCCTTCCTTCTTATTTAGCCCATATTTCTCATCTGTATTTAGAACCTTTCAAATAAGAGGAAATTGTGTCCTATGAGTGACCTTAGTGTTTGGGTAAATTACTTTTTTTCTATGAGAATTCCAAAACATGCATACAAATAGGAATGTGCATGAGCTTGCAAAGATATTACTGGCATTCTGTATTTTCCATAAAGTTATGTATGCCCGAGGCTGTATTTCATCCTAAGGTTAACAGAATTTCATGAAATATTTAGACTTTCATTATATGTCTTTTAAATAATTTTTTAAGACCGTAGGAACTTTTTGACCATTTAAACATTTTTTTTACCTAAAACAGAGCAGTCATCTGGCATTTAATTTGGAACATGAATTGTCTTTGTTTAAAACTCTCTTTTGAGTTGGTGCACCAGTCTTATTCCTGACTGATTAGAGCACGTCACTCTGATCAACCTTAGGTAGCATCTGTGATTAGAACTCTCATCTCTCAAATGTTGTGCCTTGATCATCAGTCATCTTTAAAAAAATTAATTTGACAATGCCCAAGTCAACACAACTGACAATGCAGTCATCATGAACAAAGCAAAAACAAATAAACTAACAGACAACAGGGCCAAAGACTAAGTACCTAGTTTGTTTTTAATGGTTATAATGGTGGATACACACACACACACACACACACACACACACACACCACACCACATACACACATACACACACACCACACACACACACACACACACACACACACACACACACACACCAAAATGTTCAAAGTGGAACATAGCTTTAATTGTATATCACATATCTTAAAAATTCACTTAGATCTAGCATTTCTTAATCTAAGCCAAATAAATAATATTTTTCTAAAGATTTCCATTAACTGTTAGTAAATTACCTTTATTTTGAATTACCTGGACACTGGAAAGGGGAGAGGATCTTGATTTAATTACAAAATAATTCTCCAGGCTTTAAGTAGGATTAAAGCAAAAACATATTAAGCTTTTCAGTTTCCATGGGATGATTATAAATTCCATGGGATGATTATAAATTCCATGGTCTTGCTTCAATTCATCAAAAATTCTTTTTTACATGACAGTCAGGTAGGCCAACTCCCAACATCTGAATTAACTGGGTCATTGCAGAAGCTTAGCACCATACAAAACATTTTCTTCCTTCCTTTAGTCCTCTCCTCTTCCCTTCCTTCTTCCTTATTTTTACCCCTATCAAATGATTAGAATTTAGGACCCATCATATATTTTGCATCAAGAATCAAACCTTACAGCTACGTTTATTTATTATTTCTAAGTGGTTTTTCTGGAGCTAAACATATCGATTTCACTTTCCATGTGACTGTCCTTTAAATACATACATTACACATACAAGCATACTACTGTATGTATGCATGTTTTGTTTCTATTATATGTTTCTATTAACTATGTTTACATATGTGTATATTTATATATGTGTGTATTTATACATATATTTTCTTTTCCTTCTCTAAATGCCACTTTCCACTCCAGATAATTAATTCAAAATATCAACATCAATCTAACGTACTATGTGTCACCAGAGACAATAAGTTCCCCATGTTTGAATATTAACTTTGAATAAACATTAACTTTGAACAACATTGAACCATAAAAAGTTCATCTCACATTAGGATTTAAAGCAGATGATCTTTATATTTTACTTAAATCTTAATTTTCCATAATTGTATAACAATCAAGAAAGAGAATTCTACCCCTTCCCCCAACACTAGGCAGAAATTTGCAGGCTTACTCTCAGTGTAAAATAGAGGGCTATTTTCAAGGGATACACAAAATAATTCAGTGTGAAACACTTAGTGCATCACTTGGTATATAGCAAGTACTCGGTAAGTATTGGCTATTACTATAATTTTTATTAATTACTTATGTTATATATAAAATAAACTCTAAGGAGTGGAGCTCTATGCCCCTTTCTAATTTATTTATGTATCTGAACCATATGTGATCGTGATTTCTGGCTATTATGTTTATTCTTGACTGACTGAAATGTGATATGAATAGAAGCACAGTCATCTATGGTGGTGTGAGAAATTACCCAATGTCAATGTTAGAGAGAGGATGAATCAACTAGTTAATGGCATGATCAAACAGACCAGAAATACCAGTCACTCCCATTGCAACACACAGATTGATCTGTTTATGATTGGAAATAATATACACATTGTTCTTGAAACCACTCTATTACCACAAAATGTCATTATCACATAGACAGTCTAATCCTTCTCGACATGTGTCTTGGTTTGTACTGTGGGGAAAATGATATAATTTTTTTTTTCTTTTGAGTTGGAGCCTCACTCTGTCACCCAGACTGGAGTGCAGTGGCATGCTTCCGGCCACCGCAGCCTTGACCTGCAGGGCTCCAGCGATCCTTCCACCTCAGCCTTCCAAGTAGCGGGAACTACAGGCACATGCTACCATGCCCGGCTAATTTTTGATTTATTGTAGAGATGAGGTCTTGCCAAGTTGCCCGGGCAGGTCTCGAACCCGTGGGCTCAGGCAATCCACTCACCTCAGCCTCCCAAAGCGCTGGGATTACAGGCTGAGCTATTGAACCCGGCCAATGATACAAAATTTAATAAGTAATAATATTAAATCAAAGAAACAGACACAAAAAGCTTTTCATGGTATTAGCTGGCTAATATTACCTAGCATAGTCTTTCTTTTACAGTCTTTTAAAGTTAAACATAGGTTGTTTCTTTAATTTATATGATTTCATTACTAACTTTGAAATATGTGAATCATTATATTTTAGAAACATTCTATTTGAAATTATATATTAACTTGCATTCATACGAATAACATTGATCACATAAGAAAATAGCATCACACACATTTTAAAATAAAAAGGTGTCTAAGAACCCTATCCCTTTAGCGATCTGTTTATTCAAAATAACATAAGGGTTGACAATAAAAAGTCTACAGTAAAAGCCAGCATTCATCAAGTACTTACTACATGCGAGACAATGTGCCTAGTGCTTTGCACATTAGTTCACATTTTCCTGAAAATATCTCTATAAGATAAATGCTGTTTACATTGACAGTAGCATGTACATTTGTAAATTTTATCTAGTTATTTTTGGGATATCATTCTCTTAATTGATGATGTTACAATTGTAAAAATAAGACCAATAAACTATGAGTCATCTAATTAAATACTGTGAGGTTTGTACCTTTTATATACTGTTTTTACTAAGTATTGTTTAAATGTAGTGTTCAGGCATGGGGACTCATTGCCTCTGGGGATTGCCCAGTCTACCTTTGAACAGCTCTAACTGGTTAGGCAGAAAACCCTACCTTCAATTGTGCCAAAATCAGTCTCTTCTTAATTTACCCCAGGTGTTTTTTCTAGAGACAAAACAGAGAGAAATTAGAAATTTTATTAGGACAGATGCACGGTGCCCTGCCCTGCAGTCCAAGACTTCTTTCTCCAGACCAAACCTCCCAGTTTCCTTTAATTGCTCTGTGTATTATCTACGTCAGGTTTCATCACTATTTCAGCAGCGTTCTGGTGATTTGACTCTGACTTCCCTCTCTTCCTCTTGAAGATCAATGCCAAGTGAAGCCTGGTGCAACCCTTTTGCTGCACAGATTTTCGACTTAACTGCTTAATTTCTTGTTCTCTCTCTCAACCCTCTGTAAGTCTAACAACTTTCTTAAACTTCTCTGTTCTTCAACTATAAAGTTAGGATTTAAAATATATATATATACATATATGTATATATATAATTGCACATATACAAACACACATACGGTGTGTGTCTGTATACACTTATCTACATATGTATATGTGTATGCATATATAATACATGCATATGCCTAAATAACACATATATAAATGCATAACTTACCCTCAAACATCCAAAACATTAGTAGTTAATAAACCAATTCTCAAATATTTTACTAAGTATGTCTACCTTACCTAGGAAATTGCTAATAGAGTTACGAATTAACTTGTGCAGTTGATAGCATTTACTGAAGGAATGAATTGTAAAGTAATACATTTCTCCAGTCAAAAAGTTTTTCCCATGCTATACATTAACTCATGTTGACAAGTTACCATTATTTTACTTCCTTAAAGTCTCTTGAATTAATTCTTTTATTTGTTTAACCATAAGTGTTGTGAGCTCAACTTTTATTATATCTGACTTGTAATCTAGGAAAACCTGAAAATTGGTATCTCAGATCCCTTCTCCTCAATTTGTGTACAGGTCATTCCCTGCTACCAGACTAATTTCTCTTAAATGATAGTTGAATGATTTATCACTGTGTTTGTCAAGAGCTGGCAAAGATTCAGCATTGCCAATTAGTTGCCCTCAATCTGGACTTTCTCAGACAGATTGACTTACCTTTCCAGTGCTGGCCTTTTCTATTTTTAAAAATGTACACTTCAATTACTCAACAACACATTCTACTTACTACTATTTTTAAACAAAGCATTGATTTTGTGCTCTCACCATATTTTTATTCACTCATATAGGCTAGTATTTTCCTCCCACCCCATCTTCATTTATTGCAACCCTTCCAAGTCTCACCTCAAACTTTACTTCATCCATAAAGTCTTTCTGATCTCCCCGTTCAACTCAATCTCTTGAGGCATTGAGCTCCAGTGCACTTTGTTTGAACTTATTTTAGAGCACTTATCTTAAATGATCTTGTGGCATAGTTATTGTAGTACTTGTCTTCTTGAACACAGATGCTGGATTCCATTTTACAAGACTCTTAACAATCACATGAGCTCAATAAATGTTCACTGAGCTGGCAGTTTGATATATCCTAAAATAGGCACATGCTAAGTTTATAAAAATTTATTTTGTTAGAGAAAATAGATCTTTTTTTTTCTCTATTATAAAGACAAAGTGAGATACACAAACATTTTTGAAGATAAACTTTGGTGAATTAACAGAAAAGCCTTCTGAGTGTAAACTAATTTTTAAAATTGACTCCTAAAGTTCTTACTTTTTACAACTTGTTGACATATTGAAATATTAAAAACATCATTTACTTCATTTGCTTCCATGTAGTTCCACAAAATACAACAAAAAGAAAGAAAGAAAGAAAGAAAGAAAGAAAGAAAGAAAGAAAGAAAGAAAAGAAAAGAAAAGAAAAGGAAAAGAAAAGAAAAGAAAGTTCCCATTAAAAGACTATCAAAAGTATTGTCTTGGTTGTTACTACTTTGCTTGAAAACCTGGTGAAATTTTACCTTTTTTTATTCATGTAAAGTGATTTTTGCCACCCACAACACTATAGTCTTAAGCATATGATAAACACCATTTTAAAAAGAGACTAGTTGAGGACCTTTGGAGCCTACACATAAAAATTACCATGTTAGCTCAGCTGACTGAAGATCTGGCTATGGTGGGTAACTTTACCCCTTCAATAATCCTCACTTGACCTTCCAAATAAGGACTCACTTGTCTTTTCCAAGTTGGAAAGATAATAGAGATATACTGGTTTTGTTTAGATCTGTGGGAAACTTCTAGTTTTCTCTACTCCTCAGTGTTTAGGAAACAGCACTAATGAGAACTTAGTGAGATGAGGTTAAAGACCAAGAGGACAGTCATCTCAATATTTTTTTTGTCTGATGCAAGAAGTAAAGTTTCAAAGATTTTCTCCTGATAAAAGAATATTTACTATACATTATTACATTTATTACTTTTTTCTTTTTTCATATCAGTGAGGTATAGTCTTTATTTATTGTTGAGTCCATATATATTGTCAGTTTTACCCATAAATTCTGCAGTGTGGCCCAGGAAGGTAAGATGGTGATGGTGGTAGCCTCAAAGTTTCTACAAGGATGAGTGTCCATAAAGAAAGTCTGCATGAATGCGTGAGTGAGCTGGGTGAGTGAAAGTCCATCTGAGGGGTGACTCTGGATTAAGCACCTGGTTCTCCCCTTTGAAGGCAGCTGCAACCCACTACTGCCCTGAGATCAGGGCACCCCATCATGCAGGATCATTAGCCATTCTCAGGGGTCTCTCAGGGGTAGGCAGAGGAGGTCAGCTGCTCCTCAGCACCTGGCACCTGGCTCATTCCACCACCTGCAGCAGTGGGCTGGACTCTGGCAGAGGGAATGTTGAAGAGGAGGAAATCTGGAGCTGAGCTCTGCTGTAGGTGAGGAGACACTGACCACTGCCATTTCTTTTTCTTTCTTTCTTTCTTTCTTTCTTTCTTTCTTTCTTTCTTTCTTTCTTTCTTTCTTTTTCTCTTTCTTTCTCTCTTTCTCTCTTTCTTTCTTTTCCAGTTGGAGTCTCACTCTGTCACCCAGACTGGAGTGCAGTGGCTGCTCCCGGCCACCGCAGCCTCGACTTGCTGGGCGCCGGCGATCCTTCTGCCTCACCCTTCCAAGGAGCCAGAACTACAGGTGCGCGCTACCACGCCCGGCGAATTTTTTGATTTATTGTGGAAATGAGGTCTTGCCAAGTTGTCCAGGCTAGTCTTGAACCCATGGGCTCAGGCAATCCACTCACCTCGGCCTCCCAAAGCGCGGGATTACAGGCTGAGCCACCAAGCCCGGCCGATCACTGCCATTTTATCTGTCCCGAGACTGGGCAGAGACCTGTGTTGGCCCATCTGGCTCTGTTCAGCCTTCAATCTGGGACCCAGAAATGATCTCCACAACCCTCTGGGATCTACCATTGTTAACCCCCCAAAAAACTTCAGGAGCAGACAGGGGAAGATGGACGCACCATTCCCATGCTGGACCAGGCACAGACACATCTGATCTGAGTGAGGGACTTGGCAGCAGTAGCAGCAACAGCAGAAGAGTTGAGTGAATCTGGATCTGATTCATCCTTCTCCCACAGCAGTCCATGGGGTGTCTGACCCATGCTAACAGTAACCCAATCAACCTGCACCAAGAGCAAAGGGGAGGAGCTGGAGACCTGAGCCCACTCCCTACCTGGAAGGCTGCCAGAAGAGGCTGGAGTACTTGAGAAAGAAACCCAAAGTTCCAGAAATGACCACAGAGAGAGCTCTTTAGTTTTAAGTCTGTTTCTGTTTCTGTTTCAGTACTTGTTTCATTGGTTTTTTTTTTTTTTGGTGTTATTTAGTTTTTCTGTTTGCATATGGATAATTTTGAGGATGCATGCATAATCAGGCTTTTAAAAAATGTTTGATTGTTTTTGCTTATTTGTTTATTCGTTAGTTGGTGTGCCTGTCTGTTTTCCTTTTCCTTCTCCTCTCTTTTCATCTTCCTTTCATCTCCTTTCTTCCCTTTTCCATTCTTTTCCTTTTTTAATCTCATTTTGCTTTCAGGAGCATACATGCACTTCCATCACATGGACAGATTTTAAAGTGGTGAGAAGTGGGTTCCAGGGGACTCAAACACCTGTCAGTGGACGCTGTGAACTGCAGATAGCTTCTGAACCACAGCTTTCCCCATCACAATTTAATCAAATCTCAAAACTGCAAAAAGAACATTCCCTATCCCCAATCTGGCTTCAAAATTGAACAAATCCAGAAAGGAAGAATAGGGGATTGAGCAAAAAGAAGTGAAAGCTATCCCCTCTATCACTGAGCAACAGAATTAAAGTATGGGGGGGAGAAAGAAGGAAATCCATCACAAATGAAGAATCAAAGGATCCCAAGGGTCCCACCCAGACTCTTGGGAAGACAGTGCCTGTGAATACAGACTTTGGAACCCAAACAATGAAGAGCTCCCTGAATGACTGGTTTCAAATACAAGCCCATATCTCAAGATATAAATACAGAGAATGAATAGAAATGAGAGGAAATAAGAGGAAAGAATGAAGGAGTTGATAATTGAGATGATGACAATAAATAATACAGTAAATGAAATAACAAACTGACAGACATGGAAAGCAGAATTAACCAAGCAGAAGAAAGAATCTCAGATATTGAGGATCAAATTATGGAACTAACCCAAACAGTTAAAAATATAGAAAAGAAGCTTAAAAAGATGGAACACAGCCTCCAAAAGATGTGTGCTTTTATCAAGAGGCTAAGTCTATGATTAATTGGCATCCCTGAGGCAGAGAGAGAAACAGAGATCACCCTGGAACAAACATTCCATAAAATTTTCCAAGAATACTTCCCTCATCTCATTAGAGATGTGACCATTGAAGCACAAGAGATTCAGAGTACCCTTGCAAGACATCAAATGAGAAGACTAACTCTTAGACACATAGTAATTTGCTTACACAATGTAGGTATAAAAGAAAAAATCCTACAAGCAGTGAGAGAGAAAAGTCAGACTACCTACTGGGGAAGACCAATTATAACAGCAGCATACTTATCTACCAAAACACTACAGGCTAGTAGAAACTGTAGTCCAATTTTCAAAGTTCTCAAAGATAAACAATTTCAACCAAGAATTTCCTACTCAGCTAAGCTAAGCATCATCAGTGATGGAGGATTAAAATCCTTACCAGAAATTCAATCCCTGAGTTACCACCACCTCCAGAACAGCTCTACAAAAAAATGCTTAAGATGGTCTTAAATACAGAAGAAATAAGAAATAGAATGACCACACTCTTCCTGAGAATGCAGGGAAAAAAATGGAAAACTCACACTACATCAACCCCAAAGTTAAAAGAAAACCAACAAATAAACAAATAACAACAAATCCTATAAGAATCGCATGACAGAAATAAACTCTCAAATCTCAATAATTAGCCTGAACATTAATGGACTAAATGCATCACTGAAAAGATACAGAATAGCAAATTGGATTTAAAAATCATGACACAATAAAATGCTGATTCCAGGAGACTAATCTCACCAGAATGGACAATCACAGACTCAAAGGAAGAGGATAGAAGATAAATTTTCAGACAAATGAAACACAAAAGAAAGCAGAACTTGTGATCTTAATATAAGACAAAATATCTTTAAACTTTCAAAAATTACAAAGATATGAACAGTCACTACATAATGATAAAAGGTTAAACTCTTCAACAAGAAATATCCATCCTAAACATAGATGCACCCAACTTTTATTAAGCAGCTTTTAGGTACACTAAAAAAAGATATTGACTTGAACATTATCATAGCTAGGAACTTAAATACCCCAAAACAACCCTAGATAGACTATCAAGGCAAAAAAATCAACAAGGAGATCCTGAATCTCAACTTGATACTTGACAGAATGGACTTAATAGATACTTACAGAACACTCCACCCTACAACCACGGGATGTACATTCTGCACATCACCACATGGAACGTACTCTAAGATCAATCATAAATCAGGCATAATCAAATTTCATAATATCAAAATATTGCCATGTACCTTCTCAGGTAACAGTAGAATAAAAATAAATATTAACACCAACAAAATTCCCCCAAACCTACAAAGACATCGACACTAAACAGCATGATGCTGAACAACATTTAGGTTAACATGGAAATAAGAGCAGAAATTTAAAAATTCCTGGAAACAAATGAAAATAAAGACACATCTTACCAAAATTCTGGGATGCCATGAAAGCAGTACTAAGAAGAGAATTTATATTTCTATGAACAAGCAACAAGAAAATAGAAAGATCACAAATTAGCAACCTCACAAATCATCTAAGGGAGCTGGAAAGACAAGACCACTAAAACTCTAACTTAGAGGAAGAATACAAATCACCAAAGTAAAAACCCAAATACAGGACGTAGAAGACAAAAATATCATAGAAAAAAAAAACAATAAAACAAAAAGCTTATTCATTGAAAACACAAACAATATTGGTGGACTCATGATCAGAATGACCTAGTAAAAGAGAGAAAAATCTCAAATAAACACAATCATAAATGCAAAAGATCAAGTCACACATATAAATATAAAAGATTATCAGAGATTACTATGCACACTTGTGTGGAAACAAACTTGAAAACCTAAATGAAATGGAGGACTTTCTTACTTCACACAACCTCCAAAGGTTGAAACAAGAAGAAATTGAGACTTTAAATAGATCAATAATAACCCAGGAAATCGGCTCCATCATAAGAAAACTACTCACAAAAAAAGTCCTGAATCAGACCGCAGAGTTCAACAAAACATAAAAGGAGGAGCTGATACCAATTCTATTGAAAATATTCCAAGCAGCCGGGCTTGGTGGCTCAGCCTGTAATCCCACTCCTTGGGAGGCTGAGGTGAGTGGATTGCCTGAACCCGCGGGTTCGAGACCCACCTGGGTAACTTGGTGAGACTTCATCTCTTCAATGAATCAAAAATTAGCTGGGTGTGGTAGCGGGCGCCTGTAGTTCCAGCTACTTGGAAGATTGAGAAGGAAGGATCACCGGAGACCAGCAGGTCGAGGTTGCGGTGGCCGGGAGCAGCCACTGCACTCCAGTCTGGGTGACAGAGTGAGACTCCAACTCAAAAAAAATAAAAATAAAAATAAAAAGAAAGAAAATATTCCAAGCAATCGAAAAAGACGAAACTCTCCCCAAAATCATTTATGAAACTAACACACTGTTATCCAACCCAATAAAGACTCAATAAAGAGAGCTACAAGCCAATATCCCGGATTAACATGGGTACAGTAATACTCAGCAATATTCTAGCAAATTGATCCCGATAACACACCTAAAAAATCACCTACCATGACCAACTAAGCCTAATTCCCAGGATGCAGGGTTAGTGTAATATCTGGAAGACCATAAATGCAATTACATACATCAATAGATGTAAAAATAGGAATCACATAATTATATCATTAGATGCGGAAAAGCTTTTGATAAAATCCTGCATCCCTTCTTTATAAAAACTGCTGAACACTTAGGCATAGAAAGAACATACCTTAAAATAATGAGTCATCTAGGATAAACACACAGTCAACATATTTCTAAATGGCAAAAATTGGAAGCATTTTTCCTGACAACCAGAGCAAGATAAGGCTGCCAACTCTCACCCCCTCCTGTTTAATATAGTGTTGGAAGTCCTAGCTATAGCAATCAGACAAGAGAAGGAAATCAGGGGTATCCAAATGGGAAAAGAGGAAGTCAAGTTATTTCTCTTTGCTGATGATATGATCCTGTATCTTGAAAATCCAAAAGAATATGTTAAAAATCTACTTGTGCTGATACAGGACTTTGGCAAAGTCTCAGCATACAAAAACAACTTGCAAAAAACAGTTGCATTCTTATACACTGACAACAAACAGGCACAGAATCAAAATAAAAAGCACAGTCCCATTCACAATAGCAACAAACATAAATGAAATACCTCAGCATTTTCCTAACCAGAGAAGTGAAATTTTTTATAATGAAAATATAAAACACTCTCAAAGAAATCAAGGATTACACAAACAAATGGAAAAATATTTCTTGCTCATAGATGGCAAGAATCAATATTGTCAAGATGTCCATCCTGCCCAAGGTAATCTACAGATTTAGCACAATACCCATTAAATTACCAACATCATTCTTCTCAGACCTGGAAATGACAATACAGAAATACATATGGAAACATAAGCGACCACAAATAGCCAAAACAATCCTCAGCAAAAGAAACAAAGAGGGAGGTATCACACTTCCAGACTTTAACATTTGTCATATGTTACAATAATCCAAACAGCCTGGTAATTGTACAAGAACGGGCATATAAACCCATGGAAAAGGATAGAGATTCTGGAAGCAAAACCTCAATTTCTCAACCCACTCATCTTTGACAAACCTCTACTAATAACCACTGAGGAGAAGAGAACTTAGTAAATAAATGGTGCTGCGAAAACTGGCTAACCACATGCAGAAGATTTAAACAAGACCCTTATCTATCACCATATGCGAAAATCAATTCTAAATGAATCAAAGACCTAAATGTAAAACCTCAAACTATAAGGACCTTAGAAAGTGAGGAGACACCCTTATGAAAATTGGATCTGGCAACCAATTCCTGATCTAAATGCCAAATGCCCTTGCCTTAAGTGATAAGTTAGGCAAATGGGACCTTGCCAAATTTCAAAGTTTCTGCAAAGGAAAAGAAACCATTATAAGAGTGGGAGACAGAAAAAAAATGTTTGCCAACTGTATATCTGACAAAGGCCTAGCATATAGGATCTACAAGTAGCTCAAATGTGCCATAAAGAAAACAAAACAAAATAAATAGCACTATTAAAAAGTGGGCACAAGATATGAATAGACATTTCTTAAAAGAAGACATATGAGTAGCCAACATATGAGGTGAAAAAATACTCACCTCAATAATCATGAAAGAAATGCAAATTTAATCCACATTGAGGTATCACCTAACTCCAGTCATGATAGCCATCGCAATAACTGAAAAAAACCTCTGATTGGAGAGGTTGGTGGGAGTGTAAATTACTATAATCTCTGTGGAAAACAGTGCGGTGATTCTAAAAGATCTAAAAATCGATCTCCCATATGACCTAGCAATCTCCCGTCTGGGAATATAGCTGGAGGAACTCAAATTTCTCTATGGTGAAGATATCAGCACACATATGTTTATTGCAGCATTATTCACAATAGCAAAAACATGGAACCAGCTGTGCTGCACATTGAATGTAAACTGGATAAAAAATGTGGTGTATATACATAATGGAATATTATGCAGCCATAAAGAAGGACAAAATTATGGACTTTGCCGCAACTTGGATGGATTTACAGTCTATAATACTCAATGATCTATCACAGAAACAAAGTGTATACACATGTTCTCACTCATAAGCGGACCCTTAACAATTATCATAATACTACAAGAAAGGGATTGGTAGTAGTTGGAAACTGCCAGAGGAGGGAGCTGGGAGCAGACTTCATCAATAAGGGTACCTGATCTCAAATGAAGTGACATGGGAACCAAAGTGAGGCCCAACCTTTACCTGTACAATGACCATTTGCATACCTAACCCTGAATTGTACCCCACATTTTTAAAATAAAAAAAAATTTTAAATAATAAATAAATTCAGCCATGTGCATCACATAGCACTATTGAAGCCACTAATGTGATTATACAGATGGCCATAGAGTAATCAATGCCTTTCAAGCAGGGGGACAGGAAACTCTGCTTTCTGCCTCTATTTCTTCTCCCAATATATAAGAAGAGACCAAAACAAAACAAAACAATTTATTCATAAAAAAATTTGTATTTATTCTTACATGTTTAAACTTCAGTTAACTTCAAGGTACTCTCCATTTGATGCACTAAACCTATCAAAATGCTTTTTCCACTGCTCAAAACAGTTTTTGAATTCATTAGTTGTGATACCTTTTAGTACCCCTGCCATTTTTTGTTTGCCACTTTCACCTCTGCGAAACTTTTCACTTGAGGACTTTTTTTCATCTGGGGAAGCAAAACAAAAGAAAAAAATTGCTCAGGGTGAGATTGGGTGAACATGGATGGTGGGACACAGTAGTCATGCTGTTTTTTGTCAAAAACTGCTGAACACTCAGTGCAGTGTGGGCAGATACTCTTGTAGATCACCTATCACAAAATGGGAGAACGTTTAAAGAATCTCCAAAAAAAATCCACTGAAGCTGAACACAACCTCTCACAACAATGTAAGCTGGTAGCTCTGGTTCCGATGGGTTCATAGAACACTTACCTAGCAGGGAAGTCTATACTACCTGGAGCCCTCTCTCCGATAGATAAATCCAGTTTTTTGGGGGGATTCCCCTTTGTATATACAAAAGTAACACTTGGTTGTATCTGAAAACATATAGTAGTTACAATTGAGGCAATGTTAATTATATCTTGATAGTAGAAGCCAGAGATGCTGGTAAATATTGTGCAATGCCTAAGCCCCCACTACAAAGAACTTCCAGGTCTCAAATGCCAATAATGCCACATAGAAATGTGATAAAGTATAGGGATCTCAGAATCAGGTTGTTTAAGGGCCCACTTCACCCAATCTTCTAACTGTACCATTTTACCTGTGCAGCTTGGACAATTAATTTCACCTCCCAAAGCATCATTTTCAACATCTAGAAAATAAGAATAACATCCAAAAATCTGTTTTGGTAATTAAATTGCATAATTTATTTATCATGTAATGCATTTAATACAGTTCCTGGTGCATAGTTTATGTTCAACAATGCTATTTCAAACTTATATGTGCTATGGTCTGAATTCTTGTGTCTCTCTAGAATTTATATACTGAAATTCTCACTCTCACAGGGATAGCATTAGAAGATGGGGCCTTTGGAAGGTGATTAGGTAATCTAATGAGTGAAACTAGTGCCCTTACAAAAGAGGTCCCAGAGACATACTTTTCCCCTCTCACCATGTGAGAACACAACGTGAGGGTGTCATGTATAAACTAGAAAGCACACCCCCACCATATACCAAATTTGCCAAAGCCTTGATCTTTGACTTCTCAGCCTCTAGAACAGTGAGAAAGAAATTTCTGTTTTTTGTAGGCTACCTAGTTTATGACATTTTGTCGGAGCAATCTGAATAGACTAAGACATTTATGCTTTTAGATGATTTTGATATTTACAATAAAATTCCTATAAATGCACATCTAGACATAGCATTTTATGAACAATTATGTATAATATAAAAATCAAAGTACAACCATGACAGTATCCTCCTCAGGATAAATTTGCTTGAACACTACAAATCATATTTATCAGAAAAGAAGAAGCTTCTTCTTGACCTATTCTGTCGTATGACAGACATTGAACCTGTCTATTCACTGCCATATGTATTAATTTTTAATCAAATTAGTGACTGATAAATAGTGAAGTGACACATCCCAATAATGAAAGAGTGAGCACCTGTATACATGTAAAAGCATACAACTTTCTTGCTCCTCTGTGCAGGGGGTTATAATGAGCTTTTGCTTTTCCATAATCAAAATGAAATTTGCCTTCCAAAACTTAAACTCAGAGATTGTTGGCTTCTGAATTATTTCAGTATATATAATTACTTTAGATACATAGGTCTTCATTTTAATTTTGTCCATTCTGACTATTCTATCTGGTTCTTGATTTCCATTTGCAAATTCTATGATATTGAATATGTTTTTATCATTCCTTTAAGTAACGTTATGAAAATATAGCTTTTGATTTTCAAGATGAATTAAAAGATGAAAACTTAAAAGGACAGAAATGGCACAAATGTATGTAGTAATATATCTGAGTCTCCCAAAACAACTCTAAATATACATTCTCTGAAATTTTTTGCCCTCTACGAAAGTGGCATAAAATACTACTTAGTCACCAGTTATTTTTGGCATTAAAGTAATCCTGCGCCTTGGGAGGCTGAGGTGAGTGGATTGCCTGAGCCCGCGGGTTCGAGACCTGCCTGGGCAACTTGGCGAGACCTTATCTCTACAATAAATAAAAAAATTAGCAGGGCGTGGTAGTGCGCACCTGTAGTTCCAGCTACTTAGAAGGCTGAAGCAGAAGGAGCGCCAGAACCCAGCAGGTCGAGGCTGCGGTGGCCAGAAGCAGCCACTGCACTCCAGTCTGGGCGACAGAGTGAGACTCCAACTCAAAAAAAAAAGTAAAAAAAATAAAGTATCACAATTGTTGCCAAAATCCCTTCTTGTCTTCCTTCAATCTTCATCATGGTTTCGGTGAGCTCTCTAGATGGTGTTCATCTAATCTCTTCTGGAGTTGAATTCTCTCACCTTGCTAACTCAGGCAACTATGCCCCTCAAATGAATTCTTTCTGTTTTTGCTGTTAACACAGGAGGTAGTAGTTCTTGACTCAGAGTTTTATCACATTTCCCTTTTCTGGTTATCAATGGCTACTTAAATTAATGTTGACATAAACATAAATGAAATTTCTCATTATTTGAAATCATGTGAGAAATGTTTAATTTTTTTAAAAAACTGTGTTTAGGAAGAAAAGTCTTCAACATTTTATGCTGAGGTCCAGAACATATATGAAGCACTCAATCTACATTGGAGGTAGAAGTTCAAAAATTAGGATGAAATCCTGGGTCCTGCTTTTGAAATCCAAAGATTTGAATTAGAGTGATAGGAAATGTATACCAATGTAAATTGGGCATTGATATTATATGGTTAGTTTCTTGTGATAGCAAAAAGGTAGTTTCAAAATGAGGAGTGTTACTCACAAGCATTATAATAATATTAAAAAATCACCTAATCAAGAAACCAAAATATGAAGTCATATACTCAGGGATGGCTAGGGCAGTTAAGTTTGCATGTGCTCAAGGACCAGAGATTAGTCAGAGAAGGACTCATAGGGGTAGTTGGCATTAGCAGAGCTGTTTACACGTGCTTGAGGTGAGAAAGTTTGGTGCTGAAGGAAACTCACCCATAGTTGTGTTAGTATTCTGCCTTCAAGATAGTCTGTCTCCTCCACTTGCCCTGCCTGAGTTAGTGGAACATGCAAAATCCAAAATTAGGAACAGAGCCTGCTGGGATCTTGATGTTAGTGGAGAAATAAACTATTTGTAATGATTGAATTCTAGGGTATGACTGGAAGTAGAAAGAAAACTGAAAGGAGCTAATAGACAAAAAATGAAGAAGTAGGCTACTAACAAGTAGTGATTAGGAATTTTTGTTATATTTTTATGAAGCTTTTTTTTAATACTATACCTGATATGATCAAAATGTTTAGAAAAAGATTTCTAGATCTTGGGAGGTAAAGCTGTTTATGATGCCAATAAAAATATCTATACCAGCCGGGCTCGGCAGCTCAGCCTGTAATCCTACGCCTTTGGGAGGCTGAGGTAAGTGGATTGCCTGAGCCCGCGGGTTCGAGACCCGCCTGGGCAGCGAGACCTCATCTCTACAATAAATCAAAAAATCAGTAGGGCATGGTAGCGCTTGCCTGTAATTCCAGTTACTTGGAAAGCTGAGGCAGAAGGATCGCCGGAACCCAGCAGGTCGAGGCTGCGGTGGCCGGGAGCGGCCACTGCACTCCAGTCTGGGCAACCGAGTGAGACCCCAACTCAAAAAATAAATAAATAAAAAAAATAAAATTAAAATAAATAAAATATCGATACCAACTTATGCTTTAGGTTAAAAAGAAAAAAAGAAAGAAAGTAAATTAGAATATTTTGGAGACTCTTCAAAAAGGAGAACATATTGATTAAATCTCAGTTCTATCTTCTTTCGATGGCAATTTTATAAAGAAAGCTGGAACATCATAATTAATATAGATGAGAAGAAGAAAAAATACAATCAGAAAATTTTGGAAGGGTACCTTTGGGGAAATGGTGGTAACAACACGATATTTTGATGTTTGTTTGTATGTTTGTTTAGCATCTGCAGAGTCAGGTCTACTCTCCTTAAATTTAGTTGACCTTTCTGTATGTGTAAATCTGATCCTGTAAATCAATTCACTTGAACCCAACACACAGATTTTCTGGTTAAGTGGGGGCTTTGGTCAATTTTCATACCACTGAAGTTGGACACACCTGATTCATTCCATTAAAATCCACTTTAAGACAGGCATTATTTTAGGCATATGAGATAATGAATGCATGAGTAAAATAATGCTGGAAAAAAAAAAACCCAAAGCAATCTGGACCTTACAAAGTTTGCATGACAGTGAGGAATGGTCAACATAAATTACAAACCACAAAAATACTCTATGAAAAAGACACTTGTACATGCATGTTTATTTCATCATTATTCACAATAGCAAAAACGTGGAACCAACTGTGCTACCATTGAAACTGGACTGGGAAAAAAATGAGGTACATATACATGATGGAATATTATGCCAGCCATATAAAAGGACAAAATTATGAACTCAGCAACTTGGAAGGACTTAGAGTGTATAATACTCAGTCATCTATCACAGAAACAAAGAACTGAGTACCACATGTTCTCACTCATAAGCATGCCCAGAATAATTATCATAATGCTATAAGAAAGGGATTGGCAGTAGTGGGAAACTGCCAGGAGAGGGAGAGAAGGAGGGGGCACATCTGTACCTGATCTCAAACCAGGTGAAGTGGGGACCAAAGTGAGGGTCAAACTTTACCAATACAATGACCATTTGTATACCTAACCCTGAATTATACCCCACATCTTTAAAATAAAAAATTATATGGAGACTTAGAAAATGTTAAGTAATGGGGAAAAACAGAAATGGCAAAGTGGATTGGATGCAAAGACTGAGGGTTAGAATTTCAGATCGAATGGTCCTAGCAGGTCTCCTAAAGGTCACCTTTGAGAGAAACTTAACATAATTATGGACTGCCAAATATGTTTTAGCTGTTGGAGATACATAGAGAAAAAAGTAGTCTAAGACTCCACTGTTTATATTCTATTGAGAGGAGACAGGTAATAATAATAAAGGATTATGTGATATATCAGTTAACGGGGACGTCAAGGGAATAGAGAGTGATTAAAATGAGATGCTCTTTCTGATAATGTGTACTGTGAGGCTTCTTTATAAGGTAGTTTTTGAGCAACAGAATCCAATCCATATAATTTCTCAGCATGAGACCCACAGAAATGAGGGTGGCAGAAGGTATGAAGGATATATGTGGAGCACAGCATGAGGCAATGCATTGTGGATTATGTTCCTGGTGAATTTGAGAGGAAAACTCCCAAGGTTTGTGACCTCAAGGGAAGCTGAGGTCCCTAGAGACAGGTGAAGCTTAGAAGACCTAACATAGTACACAGAAAAAAAGTGCTTTACAGTTATTGACTAATTTACTGCAGATACAATTCTATGCTATAAGCACTAGTTTCATCCCCATGTAACAGAGGAGAAAGCTAGAGAATTTAAGTAATTTGTCTGTTGTCAAATAACTAATGGGTGCCAAGATTCATACACAGGCCCGTTAGCTTCAGAAACATGCTCCTCCCCATGTGACTATCCATCTTCTTCCACAAGCACAATTGGTTTTAATTAATGGTGGGAAAAGTTTCTGAAATCATGTAAGAATTCTCTCTATAAATTATACTTTCCAGTATTACTCCATATATTACAGGATCAGTCAATTTTGACTAAATTCCAAAGTAATGGTCTTCAATAATCATGAAAAGAACCATCGGGAAGGCAGTAAAGAGTGGAAGAAGAAAAATGCATAAACAAGAATACCTAGAAGACTCCACAATTCAATTTTATTTATTCTCTGAGAAGAAATAAAACTTTTACCTAAATATATTTTCTTCTATATCCCAGATGCTCCATCAGATGAACAAAACTGAATTCAAAATCTTGAACTACAACGGTGGCTTATCTTGCCATAATCATTAAAACTAGCTATTCCAACCTATAAGTTAAGGTCAAAGAGGGACGTCATATACAAGGGGTTTGGATAGCTATTGTATACGACAAACAATTTGAACTCCATCTGCTGTGGGTGTTTCAGTTACAAGCACAAGTTATCTGAAGCAAGATAGACAGGACTGACATTAATTCAAAATGTCAGTATGAAATTTTGCAGCCCTGGTAGAGAGGATGGAAGAACAATTGGTAATATGCTCTGTTATCTTCTTCTCAGTCTCTGTTCTGTGTGAGGGATATTATCCATTTGATTGAAGTCATTCCAAATCTCTGAGAAATAAAATGTCTGTCATTTCTCTCACTTTGTGAGGACTATTTAATTAACATTTTATTTTATAAATGCATATATAATATAAATGATATAATATACATTTATGTGTGAGTGTGTGTATGTATATATGTACATATACATTTTGAGAGAGAAAGAAAGAGAGAGTGCCCATATTCACAGTTCTATATAGAAATCCAGGTCTTTCTCCCAATATTAGTCTAGTCTGTTGAACAAGCAATTTTCTTCTTTTGAGATTGAAAAACCATATTTTCAAAATGCTTGCATAATGGAGAAGTGCATCAGACAAAATAATTGTAAATAAGACTTTCCATTTTAAAAATAAAATATCTACAATAGTACTAAACTTGTCTCTTTGAGTCAATCATGAAGTCGTTTGTCCTCTTGTTTTCACTCAGCACTTTCTGGAAAGAGATATCAGCACTTTTTCAAAAGCAACAAGAAAAGAAATAGTTACAATATTTTGGCCTCCATTTTGCTGTTGATTAAATATGATTATGATTTGTTGCCTACTTAAGAGCACCTAAATTCTACTTCCCAAGGAAACCAAAGGATTACATCTCTCCATGCGGTGTCACTTTGGAATCAGTGAACATTAGTTATGCATTTTATTTCATCCAGAGAAACCAGAGATAAAATACCATTGAAAATCTTCTGATTTCTTATGCCATTGAACTGATGAATTATCAGAGGAGACATATAGCTGACAGGGGCAATTTTAAAAATAGACTTTAAAGAAAATACTTTACTGAAGTTCTATATTTATTTCTGCATTTAAAATGTTCAGCTAATGTCAAAGATTCTGGCCTTTTATCTAGTCATTTCAGTGAAAAATGTTGGTATCAAGAAAATACTGATTTTAGTTTATCAATAAACAATGATAACATGATACAATAATAGAAAAAAATGAAATGATACTTTTGGTAAACAAAAAATAGCTTACTTCTTGTTCTTATATTAATAAAACTATATAATAAAACTCATTTGCTAGCAGTGTTATTAAAAACTCCATGAGAGCTATAAAAGTATCAGTCCTAACTAGTGAATTCTCATAATTTGGTGTTGGTCACAAGAAGTTTTTTAAGATTTTCAGACTTAAGTTGTAGCAATTGTTAACATTTTCTCATAAAAAATATTGAAGTCCATACACTTGATATTTCCCCTAGAAGTATGATATCTAATAGATTCTGTTTGACAAACATCTCATATTTTTCTTCATCTTATGATACTTCCTTTTTATAACATATAACCACCTATCTTTACACTTTATTTTACAGCCTCTACAGACCATCTTTCCTCTACAACATTGTCAAGCTGAATTATTTCAGACAGACTTGTTAATTTCAATGACTCACTCTCATTTACAGTGGAGGCCAGAATGCCAACAAGGCTGTCCTTCTGCCGAGTGTCCTGAAACACACACAACATCTCCTGAACACCCCACACCACTCATCCTCTGTACCTCAGCTGTAGTTCCTCCTTCTGTTGGGGATACCCTTTCCCTGCTTTTCTGCTTCTCAACTTTTGTATCTTTTATTGCGTATATCACTGACCTCTGTGAATGTTTTCCAGTCTCTCTAGAAAATCAGTTATGTACTTCGATGTGCTTCTGTAGAACATGCTCTACTTCTCTGTGGTGTGTGGGTTATGTAAACTACTTGAGGCTGTCAGCAACTCCTTCATTCACTCAACCCCTAATTAACAGGAACTCACTCTGTGCCAGGCACTCGACTTCATGCTGAGTATGCAGTGGTGAATACAACAAACACAATATTTCCATTATTGAAGACTGGTGGATCTCTAACCTAGTGTGTGTATTGACCTCTGGGAGGACTTGACAAACATGCAGATTCCTGAGATACACCACCAGATGTTTTAACCCAAAGCTTGCAGCATGGCCCAGGAATGTGCTTATTTTTTACAACTCTAGAATGCAGATCCCAGTGGCTCATTTACATGATACGAATGACACTACAGTAGACTTTGCACTTTATTAGGCAAAATAAATGATGTTTTTCCTATTTTTGTCATTTTATTACTTTAGTTTTTTAAACTCTTTTGTTTACAGCAAGTAAGTTAGAGCCTGGTATTTTGTATTTATTCAGTAAGTATTTGAATGAATTAATCTCCTGTGGAATTTGCAGTCTAGTAAAGAATGTACACGGTTACATGGCAATCCTAACACTAAATGGCATGGCTCAAAAGTGAGGATGTTCTATAAGAGGATAGATAGCTATGATTGTTTAATTAGGGAAGACATCTCAGAAGATGAAACGTTGAAACTGCCAACCAAAGGTAAACAAGAGTTACAAGGGGAAGTGGTTGGTTTGTCAGGCAAAGGGAACCACTTGTTCAACACTTGGTGGCTAGGGACAGCATGGTTTACTGATGAGGAAGAGCTAAGGTGGTCAGCACATATACAGTTATAATAAATGTATACTGAATGAAAAATAAACTGTTATTGCTGGACCATGTCCTAGATATCTCACACAATAGCTGGCATATGGGAGGTGGTGCTAAATACTATTTATTACACGACTAGACACGGTCTGTCATAGCCACACATTTTACATTAAAATGTAATTTCTATTTTATAAACAAGAATAAAGCACATATTTCTTCAATTTCTCTCAGTTTTCAAAAATCTACTATCCATGTGTCCTAGTGTCTATTTGAATGACTTCAAAACCACAGTCATTTCTATGAAGACATTTTACAATGATAAAAAGACTAAATTTTTTGCCATTTTTATGGGGAAAGCAGTTTTATAAGTTCTCAAAAGAAAAAGAGTTTTTAATTATTTTTGTGAATTAATTAAAGGTATATGATCTAGTTGAGATGACAGAATGCGTGCTCCTTTTTTTTTACTATGGGGAACTCTCTAATAACCGCTGTCAGTTAAATATATTTATTTTAAAGCATATGATCATATGCATAAACTTAGTTATCAAATTATAATTCAAAGTCCCATGTTCTAGAACTTCCAGGCATTCTGGAGGCAGAGTAAATCTTAACAGTGATTTTCTTTCATATGTCAATAAGTCAATTTCTATGTTGCTGCCCAAGAATGCAAAGCACTTACTTCCTCTAGTGGCTGATCATGTTGTCTACAAAACAAGAGTTTATCTTTATCCTGGGTTATTAGATCTTGCTAATAGAGTATAATATATATTCAACTAATAATATCATATTCATAATAAAAGAATTTTTTTAGTCCAAGGGGATTCTATAAAAGTGTAGATGAGAGTTGCTTTTGCTATTTTTTAAAGTAACAAAAGATACTAGAGTCCACTATATGTGTGTAAAATCCATCAGGCAAAGCTTTTTGACTAGTTCTGCCTCGTCTTTGTTCCATGGTAGACATATATAGTTTACCCTCTTAGTTAGAGATTTGTATAAAGTTGGGTTTCAAATATTTATTAAAACTGTAACTGCTAAGGGGGTGATTATTTCACAAGATTCAATTACAATAATTAACACAATGTGATACTAAGACATAAATGACAAATAGCTAAGAATAATTTAATTAAGAGTTCTGAAAAGTACAGCTGTGTGTATCAGAATTAATGCAATACCAAAGTGGCATTTCAAAAATGAGGAAAGCATGGATTGTTCAATAAGTGGGGTGATGAAAATTAATCATACACTTGGGAGGAGATGACAGAAAAGATATATCCCCATTTCACAACTTTTACAAAAAATAAATTCCAATTGGATTAAAGATCTAAACATAAAAACTGGAACCATATGGAAGCTAACAAGCTTTACTTAATATGATACCAAAAATTGAGTTGAGAAAGGATCGTAGTTCAACAGATTTAAATGTTTAAAAACTTCTGCTTGTCAAAGCATACCAAATCAAGTTAAGAAGGCAAAAGTCAGGAATGGAAAAGATTTTCCAATGTGTACAAATAAATTGCTAGTGTATAATAAAAGTAAAGGCCTTTTATAAATTATTAAGTAAAGTGCAAGTAATCTAATAAAAATGGGCAAAGAAATGAACCAGTAAGTCACAGGAAGGAATTAAAAAACTCAGTGAATTATAAAGCACCAATATGCCTAATAATCTCAGTACTTCACATTATATTTATGAATTATATTTCAACAATGAGGTCACCAAAGATTAAAACAGGGGACATTTTCCATTGTTATTGATTGAGGACAAAGGGGTACTCAAGAGTAACTCAAGTTAATGAAAGAACAAATTGTTTCAGTTTGCAAGTTAATGAGGGAATAAATTGTTTCAATAGTATTAAATCACACAATACTGCAGTCAGTAAAATAATGTGTATTTTTGGAACATTGACACGGAACAGTGTCCTGGACATATTTTAAGATAAAGCAAATACAGTTGGCCTTTGAACAACATAGTTTAAACTGTACAGGTCCACTTATACATGGATTTTCTTTTGCCTCTGTCACCCCTGAGCCAGCAAAACCAACTCCTTTTCTGCCTCCTCTCCAGCCTATTCACCCTGAAGAGGATGATTCACTTTCACTTAATGAATAGTACATATAACTTCTCTTCCTTATGATTTTCTTAATAACATTTTCCCTAACTTACTTTATTCTAAAAATATAATATATAATACACATAACACACAAAATATGTGTTCACCTGTTTATGTTCCCAGTAAGACTTTCAGTCAACAGTAGGTATTTAAGTTTCTGGGGAGCCAAAGGTTAAGCATGAATTTTTGACTGTGCTGGGGGTTTGTGACTCCAACTCTCATATTGTTCAAGGGCTAATTGTACAAGATATAATTGCTGTATCTGTTGTCTTATTCCATTTTGTGCTACTCTGAATTTCACGAACTGGATAATTTAACGGAAATTTATATTTTCATGGTTCTGGAGACAGGGATTTACAAGATAAAGGTATCCATAGGTTCATATTTGTTTGGTAAGGGTCTAGTTTCTACTTCCAAGATGGCAACTTGAATGCTGCATCTTCTATTATCTGTCCTCGTGTCAGAAGACAGAGGGGCAAAAAGTGGCAAACTCCTTCCATCAAGCGCTTTTATTATTGCAGTAATTTATTCATGAGGGTGAAACTCTCATGACCTAAACAACCCCCAAAGGACCCTAACACCCTATACTGTTGAATTAGGGATTAAATGTCCAACATCTGAATTTTGGTAAACACATCCAGATCACAGGATCTTTTGAGCTCTCTTTATAACTTATGTAGAACTATATAGTCAATAGGAGGTCATAGAAATATATAGTACAATGTCCTTTTTATTGATCCACATAAAATATATACGTGTGTGTATATGTGTGTGTGTATGTATGCACATGTTCACCAGCCCAAGTAAAAACATGTATATATATCACTTTCTTTCATGACCAAAAAGCCATTTTACAAAAGACTAACCTAATTTCTTAACTTTTTCCAAGTGTTTTCCTCTCCATTAGTTTGTGTAGTCCTAAATTCTTTGGCATTAACTACCCTATGGTGAAATCATGTGTCTGTCTTTGCTGTATCTTTGTGAGATAATCATGTTGCAAGACAGAGCTGTCTTTTGACCGTTGCCATTCATACCTCTGTCCAAGGTCCGGGAGTAGACATTGCTTCTCAAATTCCTCACAGCAAAACTGAGGAGAGGTTATGACTTTTAGCAGAACATTGCTAAAGCTCATCACTAGAGCGTGTGTAATCACAAGAGTGACTACTCTTTCTTACTATTTACTTTAGAAAAGGTTACTATCGTAGAGGTCACTAACAAAGTAGAACACAGACTCTTTGCACAACCACAGAAGTCCTTCATGCGATTGGTAGTTTCACTCCCTGTCAATGGGGATCAGCAGTTACCACCACACCTGGAAATCAAGGCCCAAGTGCTTTTCCAGTCCTGGAAAAAGACACAATCCTTCTATTCCTCATTCAGAACCAGGATGAGAGATAACAACAGGTTATCTCTTCTTGGCATGTGAAAGCTTGCTCTTCACACAAAGACTAATTCTTCCCCATGGTTTCCAAATTAATTTTAAAAACCACAATATTATCATTCAGTCTTGAACAGTACTAAACATGGGACAATATTAGCTTATTAAAGATTAAACACCATTAAATCCAACACTCTTTCCTTCTTTACAGAGACAGAGGCAGACTAAATATGTTATACCAAGTCTACCTACGACTTTTATCTCCTATTGACTGTTGATCTTGAATAAGGTTTCAACTGAAATAAGTTTAAAACAAGATTTGAAAACAAATAGTAAAATATTGGTCAGTCCTGTAGAGATATGGTTATTTTCCCTATAAATTTTGCGTTGTAAAGAGAATACTTAACATTACGTATACTTTAATTACATCAAAACAATCATTTTACAAGCATCCAGATACCATTCTTATTATATAAAAAGTAACAACTCTTACAAAAACTTAAATTTAGTCTATAATGAACCTAATTATGCATGTGACAAAATAATATTTTGAAATTGAACAATTAAATAAATATTTTCTATAACCTTTCATTTCTATACCACGTATTTATTGACTCAAGTGATGTTCTAACAGTAGAGTTGTAGAAAGGATTTTTTTTCTTCAAACTTAAGCTTACTTGGCATGAGTGACTGGGCTATTGTAGAAAATCAAGATTCTTCCTTTCTGTGTAAAGCCTTGAAGAAGAAAGTGTGAGGATAGAGAAGATACAGTTCACATATACAGGGCAGAGAGGGCCTAAGGAACCTGTGACCTTTAGTCTCATTTCCATGGCACGAAATATGACTGAGATAAAATTAGAAATGACTGAGATAAAAGAAACTGAGTAAAAGAAGAAAGGGTAACAAAGCAAAGACTTCAATGGAATAAATAAATGAGAACTAGTTGGATGGTAGATTCCCCATGTGATGTTAGTGTGTAGTCAAGTAACAGCTGAGATGTCCATCCCTCCTGTACTTGGATACTATGTAGCACTCACAATTTGGATGTAAACCAGAGCCAAGAGGTAACGAGAACCTAAATTAACTCAAATTGTGTTTTTAAATCATCCAATATGATGGAGGTTAAATTAGATATTATGTAATTATATGAGCTAAAGAAATTATATCTTTTGCATATGCAAGGTGGCTTAAGATTTAGCATCTAACTTATTTTTTTAGTTTTGCTATGTGATTTCTGCTTTATGATCAGGCATGGTAACTCACACCTGTAATCCTAGCACAACATAGCAAGACCTCCCCTCTGCAAAAAAATCAAAACACTAACCGGGTGTGGTAGCATGTGTGTGTGTAGTATTAGCTACTCTGGAGGAGGCTGAGGTAGAAGGATTGCCTGAGCCCAGGAGATTGAAGCTACAATGAGTCGTGATTGAGCCACTGCACTCTGGGTGACAGCGTGTGACTCTGGCTCAAAAATAAAAAAATAAAAATGATGTTTGTAAGATTAATCAAACATTTTTTCAAGCCAGTATAAAGTATAATTCAAAACATAACTAGATTGCTGTGGTATAGATAGGCCATTCCTCAGAGGACTTCCAAGCACAGAATGAGTAAACAGAATTGGGATATGGGGTAGTCATCATTATCATATTTGTTTACAGGCCTGTTGAACCAAGGTCCACCCTAACATAAACAGAGGCCACCAGAAGAATTTATTCCTAGACATTGTTCACCATAAAGAATTGGATAATAACAACAACAGTGAAACAGTAATGATAAAGTAGAAAGATTATCCTTGGAAGAGAACATAGAAAGGATAAAGGAACCAGAAAGGGAAGCAACATAAAACATAGGGTAATGATGAACCCCCAAATTATGTCTGGGGACATAAATGGGAAAGGGATATTAACTTAGGAATTAAATTCTACAGCAGTTTATGCCCAAAGTGTGATTCTACTTATACTCCAATTATGAGTGTCTCCCCATCTTGCTACTCCTCATTTTAACTTTTAAAAGAATTCTGTAGATTGGTACTACACAGAGTAAGCAGACATGCATAAATAAAACAACTTTATGGCATTTGTAATACTGATTAGTCTAGCTATTCATTCATAATTAGGAACAACCACTAAAGGATAATCAGTCATTAAGAGAAAATCAATAGGCTGGGGGTGGTGGCTCACACCTATAATCCCAGCATTTCGGGAGGCCTAGGCAGGAGGATTGCATGAGGCCAGGGGTTTGAGACCAGCCTGGGCAACATAGGCTGATCTCAAACCCCTCTATTTCTTAAAAAAAGTTAAAAAATAAACATATGTGAAAATAGAAAAAAATCAATATAACAACAACAAAAGAACAAACAGTAAACAATTATTATAGTACATAATAAATTAATATCCTGGAAGGAAAATTTGGGAATATCCTCCAGTATAGTAGAATTGGAAAGATGGAATGTGGGAGAACAAAATATTTAGATTTTAGATGTATGACTTTGTCTAGTAGAAGATTGTAAAGGAAAGAAAAAGCATTGAAAAGAAGGAAATGGATGACATAATATAACAAATTTCCATTCATCTAAGAGTTGTATCTCCATTGAAAAGAGACCACTACACACCAAACATAAGAAAATAATGTCCACGAGGATAAGTAAAAAGTGTAATAATTTCTGAGTTCTACTGGTTTACAGAAAACCATACAAGTTAATGGAGGTCATAGGAACGAGAGGAACAAACAGGTTGGACTTTCGTTAAACATTTTATAAACTAACCTGAGTGTAATAAGTGATGGAAAGTCCTAAAGAGATCACTTTCAGCACAGAATTTTTAGGCAGATTATAACTTGTGAAGGCAAAATAAAGACGTAACAGTATAGTATCTGTGAGTATGCTTTCTATTGAGCGAACCAGGTTTTAAAAAACAAGTGATTTCTGTGCTCTCAACTGAAAAGTCCAGGTGATATCCACCCTCCAGAGAAGTTCAGTTTAGATGATTGCAGGAGTTAAGTTGATACGGACTCCAGAGGAGTGCAGTTTGGATGATTCAGTTTAGAAATCATCTCCAGCTCCAACAGTGTATCAGAGCCCCAACAGTGTATCAGAAGTGTATACAGCTCCAACAGTGTATCCAGCTCCAACAGAGCATCCAGCTCCAACAGTGTATCAGAAGGCAGAGCAACTCAGTTTACTCTGCCTTCCATGGTGTGTTACACTCTGTGTGACTCTTTTCATGGAAGTCAGATTGACTGGCAACACTTTATTCACCTAGAGTAGGAAATAAAGACATCTTTATTGTAGAATATTGTCCAAAAATTCTAAGGTCAGTTGGTGGCTCCATGTCACTACTATCAGGACATATGCTCTACCCTTGGGACTAGAAGTAGAGTCACCCTCTCCAGAAGAGAACACTGGAAACTGAATAATATTGAAAATGAGTTGTAGAAAGATGTTAAGGAGACACAAAAGAAATTATAAGAAATAAAATGAACTCTCCCTGGAAATACTTCAAAATAGAAGAAATTCAAAGAAGAAAGAAGCATGAAATGAAAGACACACTGGAATGAACCTAAGGGCATAATAAATGAAGCCCTATGATGGCAGTGAAGCCAACTTAAAAAAATAAAACCAACTGAATTATAAAATTAAAAGAAGTAGTTGGAAGACCCATGAACAATATTCCATAGAGAAAGTGATAGAATAACAGAATCTGTATCATTTTAAGAACCTAATAACAATCTTAAACCATGTATTTTCCATTATTATTTGGAAACAAAAAAACAATTAGAAGCCATTGGAGGAAAACAATGTTGGATAAGAAAGCTATAATCCAAATACAAACCAAGATTAAAATATAGCATGCTTTTGAGCAAAAGATGAAATATAAAATTACTTCTTAATAAATAAAGCCAAATATTTACTGGTCAATACATTCAGAAAAAGGAGAAGAACCATTGCCCTTATTTTATGTAGCCTCTTTAAATCTACAGCAAAAAAATAACAAAAATAATTTAAAAAATTTGCTACAAGTTATTTTTTTCTCTAATATATATATATATTTGTGTGTGTGTGTGTGTGTGTGTGTGTGTGTGTGTGTGAGAGAGAGAGAGAGAGAGAGAGAGAGAGAAGCTATAGATCAATACTTCTCTATTAATCTGTCTTGAAGAAGCATCCTGAAAGTAAATACTGGATTTATTTCTTGATTAATTTAATTTAAAATTATATACTTCTAAAAAATATCAGAGTAAGAGACATCATAAAGGAAGTAAATGCAAAGAGGGAAAAATATAGTCACAGTACAAACCTCAGATGAAGAAAGATTTCCGTAAAGAGTGCCTAGTCAGCACTGAATACCTGATCAACTGTTGTTCTATAAATCATTTTCATTTAAGTAACTGAACAAAACAAGAACAACCATAATTCATATATGGTGAGATTGTGGGTCAAAAGCAAAAAAACTTTTATTTTTTTGATCATATGTCCTACATTTTACAATTTTTAATGAAGTGAGTTGCTTTTACAATTTTTTTACTCTTATAAATTTTAATGTGTTAATTACACCTAAAATTATCTTATCCCAAGAAAACATTTGTAACTTTTGGAAAGGGTACATTTTTGGAGGATAATGGTATATAGAGGAAGAACTCATAAATGTATACAGAATTTATACATTTATAAAATGATGGTTAATTTATAATTTCTAACCACTGGCTGCATGTAGACATTTCAATGTGGGTAAAACACAGCCACTGGTATCAGATGCTTACAATTTAGATCGATGGATTTTGACTGATTGCAATACATTTTACAGTTTGTATAATGTACAATATGCTATTGGTACCCCCCAAAAGAAGAGTGATACATTTTATTTTTGAAGTCTAAATCAAAGTGTTTCTACTGGGAGATGTAGAAACACTTGGTGTGGTGTTTAAGGCTACATAAGAGTTTGCTTTTTACCAGAGTTCTGGGGTGCTGAATGGAAAAGCAGAGAAAGGAAAGTAGTGAGGGAAGTGTTAAAAGGCTTAGAGACATCATGCTAAGTGAAGTAAACCAGACATATAAAGACAAATACTGCATGATCTCACTTGCATCTGGAATCTAAAAAATGTGAACTCATAGAAGCAGAGAGTAGAGTGATGGTTACCAGAGGCTGTGGGGTAGGGGTAATGAAGAGATGTTGGTCAAAGAGTAAAAAACTTCAGTTATACAGACTGAATAAATGCTGAAGATTTAATGTACAGCATGGTGACGACAACATATTGTATTGTACACTTTAATTTACTAAAAGAGCAAATTGGTTACATATATTAATTAAATAAATTACATATATTCACCACACACACACACAATAACTATGTGAGGTGATGGATATATTACTTGATTTGGAATATCATTTAACAATGTATATGTTTATTAAAACATCATGTTGTACACCTTAAACATATAATTTTTTCAATTATACCTCAGTAAAGCTGGGGGAGAAAGGATTAGAAATGACAATATAGTGGAAATAGATAAGTGAAGGGCACTGACAAAGACAATTGAGATGATATATTAGTTCCAATAGTCTTTAGAAGTAGACCAGGCACTCTTTCCAGAATTTAAATATAATGTAGAAAGACAATCCAGAGTGGTATGAACTTTTAGGAGTCACCACACTGTTTTCCACAGATGCTGTACTAGTTTATACTCCCACCAACAGTGTAGAAGTGTTCCCTTTTCTCCACATCTTCTCCAGCATCTGTTGTTTTTTGAGTTATTAAGGAAGGCCATCTGAATGGAGTTAGGTGATATCTCAGTGTGGTTTTAATTTTCATTTCTTTGATGATTGGTAAGGCTGAGCTTGTTTTCTTGTATCTGTTGGCTGCTTATGTAGTCTTCTTTAGAGAAATGACTATTCATATTTTTGGCCCACTTTTTAATAGGAATTTTTTTTTTCTTTTCAGCACATTTGAGTTCCTTGTAGATCCTAGATGTTAAGTCTTTGTCAGATATATAGTTGGCAAATATATTTCCCATTCTGTGGGCTATCTCCCCACTTTCTTAATGGTGTCTTTTGCTTTGCAGAAGATTTTCAGTTTGATAAGTTCCCAGTTGTCTATCTTATTCTTAATGGCATGGGTATGTGGGACTTTGATCAGGAATTGGTTGCCAGTTCCAATTTCCATAAAGGTGTCTCCTGCATTTCCTAAGGTTCTTATAGTTTGAAGTTTTACATTTAGATCTAAAAATCAACCTTCCGTATGAACCAGCAATCCCTTTTCTGGGAATATACTGAGAACTCAAATCATTCTACACAAAAAAATTACCTGCACATGCATGTTTATTGCTGCACTATTCACAACAGCAGAAACAGAGAACCAACTGTGCTGCTCATTGAAAGATGACTGAATAAAAAGAATGTAGAAATGTACACAATGGAATATTATGTAGCCAGAAAGGACAAAATTATGAACTTCATAAAAACTTGGATAGATTTAGGGTCTATAATACTCAGCAATCTATCACAGGAACAAATAATTGAGTACCACATGTTCTCACTCATAAGCGGACAGCGAACAATTGTTATAATACTATAAGAAAAGGATTGACAGTAGTGGGAAACCAACAGGGGAGGGAGGAGGGGCACACTTCCCCCAACAAGTGTATCTGATCTCAAACCAGGTGAAATGGGGACCAAAGTGAGGCCCAAACTTTATCTGTACAATGGCCATTTATATATCTCACCCTGAATTGTATCCCATGTCCTTAAAATTAAAAATTAAAAAAGAAAAACAAAGAAAATGATTAGAGGGGTTATAATATAGAGATTGGCATGCTTCTGCCAGCTAGTCTGCAGAAAATGGAACATGTGGTTTGTCCTTGTGACATGGGAAAAACAGACTTGTTCATTGTCTTTTACATGGGGCAGAAAAGCTGAGAGAGAAAGGTGTGGAGGCTTGCGTGTTATTAGGTTGACCCTGTTTTGGTCCATTCACTAACTTTTGCCTAGGACACTGATGGCAGCAATAATTGTGTCATTCTCAGTAGCGTTATTATAATGTAGTGTGTCATTTACCATTCATTGAATCAAATTACTAAACAAACACTATAATCTCAACTACATTAGCTTAATGTATCATTAGAAAGGATTATTTTGTTTTATGAACCCTGGCTAGTTGCAAATCACATTCTTGTTTGTCTTTTTTAAAAATAAAGATGTGGGGTACAATTCAGGGTTAGGTATACAAATGTTGATTATACAGGTACTCTTGTTGAATGAATATAGGTGATCTTCTAAATGATGTGTGGGGAAAGTATATACTATTATTTGATTTAGAAACTAAATTTAATATGCCCCATATATCATGCACTGAAAACAACAGTATAAAATAAACTTAAGATATTATATTTTGGCAATTCATGTCTTGGGAAAGAGACAGAAAGGACAACAGGAAGGTTTTCAAGTTAGATGTCCTGTATGTTATTCATTTAGTAATAAAAGGTTATTATGCAGTGAAATACATTCAGATTTTCAGAAAAGTACTGTAGAAAAAAATCACTTATATATTTGTAGTATTATTGAGCCTATACCTAAAAATAGTAAGAAATTCAAAAAAGTATTTAATTTTTGAAGAATAAATGAAATAATCTGTGAGGCAGAATAGGATAGAAATAATAAGAATAATCAAATATAAAGACCAACAAAATAGGAAAGTACTCCACTTAAGGATGAAAATAATTTGTTGTAATTCATTAACTTGGATTTATGAATTAGAATTTCAACATTGAAACATCTGGTTTTTTACAAATGAAAAAAAATGAGAAAAATTATGCCAAAAATGTATTCACATAATATAATTCATCTGAAACATACATCATTTGCTTTGACTTTCAGTGCTCTGTGTATGTATGTGCATACATATATATGTACATATATAATTTATAGTTTGCATGTCTAGAATGTCATATTGCTTCACAAATTATCTTTACTTAAATGTAATCATAGATTAAAAAATATAAAATTGTAAGTCATAACATCTTTTTAGTCTCAATAATATTTTTAAAATGTAACATTATTTTTCATTGGATTATAGGTTTGACAAGTCTAAATTGATTTTTCTCCAAACCATTAAAGGAAAGTACAAATAATAAATATACCCTTTTTCATTATACGCAAACAAAATCACTTTAATTATTTTTCTTTACCATTTTTCTATCAAGAGATGAATACAGTTCACACATTTTTTTGTCTTACAGTCTGCATTTAAAGTTTTAAATTTTGAGTGGTTAATTAAGTATAGTAGACTACAAGGTATTTACTCTTTCTTACCCTGACACATATCAATGAGAATTTAGTCTTATAACTTTGCAGATACTTTATTTTATATCCTGGCTGCAAACACTGCAGTTTCTAGATTTTAGATAAATATCAAAGAACGAAGGGAAACTATTATATATTGCTGATACTACTATGCTAGAAAATTTTGTTATGCTAAATTATTGATTGAAAAACTCACTAGAAAATCCAGCGCAGACCAGTATAAAAGTGATAATCCTGTGATTCACCTGTAATTTTAACACAAATTATTAATAATATCCTATTCAATGATGTGACTCCACAAAAGAAAAACTAACTTAAATGACATTATGTATATTAAATAAAAGCATAATTTTCAATCTTTTTAAATTAATATATTGAGAATTATAGAAATACTTTTCAACAGACAAGATGAAGAACGCAACCATTTTTTACTATCATCCTGTCAAATATAAGTGCTCAGATGTTGTCCATCATGCCTTACATTTCTGTGCTTAAATTGCTGAATTCATTCATATCCTTTTGCAAGATCTATGCTGAGGCTATATCGACCTCAGATCAATTAAGTCAAAATCTCAGGAAGGTAACATTGGTGCCAGTATTTTTTTAAGTTTTCCAAATTATTCAAATGTTAAGTCAAGGTTGATGACCACTATAAATGGAGCAAGTCCATTATCATCACTATTCTTTAAATGATTTATATTCTTATGTAATCTAAAGGAAATTCTTATGTATTCTAACTGAAATGTAGACTCAGTTAAGTTTCAAACAATAGGTCTGGAATGTTGATTGTAATGTTTTAAATATATGGAATATTTTTTAGGAGAACTGTCTGTTACTGTTACAATATTAAGATATCCATCCAACTGCTTATTATTTCACTTATTTTAGTATTATGAAAAGAATATAAAAATAAAAATTTTTGAGCTATGTGTCTTTATTCATTTAAAAATTTTTATAAAATATTGATTTCCTAAGTACTTTATTTTTAGGTATTTTTGCTTTAATATTTGAAATTATGAATAAGATTCCTCTAATTTATGCTTCTAACTACTTTTCTAAAATATATATTTAGAATATTGATTTTTAAAGAAATTTTGTAACTGAAAGCCACTGTGAATTTCATTGTAGTTTAGATTTTGCTGATTATTTTGGCATTTTCTGGTTTAAAAAAATGGCATCTGTAAATTTAAAACGTTTCCTTGCTTACTCTTTTTATGTTCTTTCAGAGTTTTTGGATTGGAAATGTCAAATAATATCAAAAGCTGGCAAGATGGCAAATGATTGATAATGTGAAGGATATTTTTATTTTGTGCTTGTAAAGGTGATGTTTTTGAATTCGTTTTTACCAAGTTATTTTATTTTATTTTATTTTATTTTATTTTTTTTGAGTTGGAGTCTCACTCTGTCGCCAAGATTGGAGTGCAATGTCTGCTCCCGGCCACTGCAGCCTCGACCTGCTGGGCTCCGGCGATTCTTCTGCCTCAGCCTTTCAAGTCGCCGGAATTACAGGCGCGCGCTACCACACCCGGCTGATTTTTTGATTTATTGTAGAGATGATGTCTTGCTGCCCAGGCGGGTCTCGAACCCGCGGGCTCAGGTAATCCACTCACCTCAGCCTCCCAAAGGCACGGGATTACAGGCTGAGTCACCGAGCCCGGCTCCAAGTTATTTTTAATGAGAAATAATTGTTTAATACTGTTAGAGTATGGACAGGGTGAAGGTGGAGAGGCGCAGAGGGGAGAGGGGGAGAGGTGGAGAGGCGCAGGGGAGAGGGGCGCAGCACCCCCAAGGCCGGCGAGCCAGAGGTGCCACACTGGGAACCCAGAGATCGGAGTAAATGCAAAGAATTGTGACATACCAAAAGGTTAAGAAAGAAAAGTTTATTTCAAAGTAGATTAGAGAGAGAAAGAGAAGGAAGAAAGAAGATTCTCCTCCCCAAGGTGTGGGAGGGGGATCAAAGCCAGGAAGCATGGCGACAGCCATGGCTCAAAGAGCACATGGCCACACCAGACTCTAGCAAGGCAATGGCCACTGGTTGTTTGTGGTTGAGTCCTTTTAACCATTCCCCTATACGGGGAAGATCATTAAGGTGACTGGGTGGTGGTCTGCTTCCACGTCATCACAAAGGGGCAGACAAGTGCAGGTACTGATGATGTCAGGTGTTGGATAGCAGGCAGATGGGTGTGTTAGTCACATGATTGCTGCCATGGTGGGGCTTCTTTGTGTCACATAGGTTAACTCTGGGGGGGGGGGGGCTCCTGCAAGAAACTTGTTACACATTTGCAACTCACAAATTCCTTGACCAAAGGTGGGGTTGTCATATTATTTCTTTTATGACTTTGGCCTTGACAAGGAATCAAAAGTTTACTAGAGATTATTATGCTAAACCATGAATGGTTAGACTGTCCTGGATTTGCATCTGAAGGAGATTTGCTGAGGGGGATGGGATAGGCTGCTGCTTGTTTTGCAATAGAATATCTAAAGGCTTTCTAATAGTTATGCTGAGGTAAAAAGACTAAAGACTAGCTAAATTTCTTCTAGGTTTTTATAGGTACCTTTCAAATACAATCAAATAAGATCTGGCCAATATTTGATAGTGAAATAATGAAATTAGAATCAACACATTTTTGATGATGAGAAATAAGTTTGTTTATTCCTGTAGTGTAAAAATCTGTGCTTTGAGATTTGACAAACTTGTGGGAAGCATTTTCTGCATCCTGTTGGTTGTGGAAGTGTTTCCCTGCAAAAAGTCGTCAACGTGCTTGAAGAAATGGAAGTCAGTTGGCAAGAGGTCAGGTGAAATGGCGGATTAGACAAAACTTTGTAGCTCAACTCATTTAATTTTTGAAGCATTGGTGGTCGATGTGTGGTCGGGCAGGCACTGTTGTGGGGAAGAATTGAGCCCTTTCTGTTGACCAATACTGACTGCAGGAGTGTCAGTTTTCAGTGCATTTCATCAATTTGCTGAGCATACTTCTGCTGATTCAGAAAGTTGTAGTGGATCAGACTGGCAGCAAACCATCAAACAGTGACCATGACCTTTTTTTGGTGCAAGTTTCCCTTTGGGAAGTGCTCTTGGTCTAATCACTGAGCTGGTTGTTGTTGGTTGTCATATACAATCCACTTTTCATTGCATGTCACAATCTGAGTGAGAAATGGTTCTTTGTTGCTGTGGTAGAATAAGAGAAGACAACACTGCAAAAGGATGATTTTTTAAATTTTGCATCAGCTCATGAGGCATTCACTTGTTGAGATTTTTCACCCCTCCAATTTGCTTCAAATGCAGAACATCAGTAGAATGGCTGACATTGAGTTCTTTGGCAAATTCTCCGGTCGTTGTAAGAGGATCAGCTTTGATGATTGCTCTCAATTGGTCGCCAAATATGTTGCTGATGTTGAGAGTTGTCTCTGCTGCTTTACGACCATTTTGAACTCAAAGAAGAAAATCGTTCAAATTTGCTTTTTGTTTAACATCATTTCCAGTCTAAAATAAATATAAAATAAACAGCAAGTAATAATTCATTAGCAAAAAAGCATAAAACAATAAATGTGCATTAACATGATGTATACCATGAACACATGTATTTAAGAGTATGTTCCAGTATCAAACAGCAAATATCAACAATGCAAAAAACAAAATTATTTTTGTACAAACCTGGTAGGTAACTGTTCTAGGAGCCCATCAGCATCGGTATACTAGCGAATGTTATGAGAGGCTGCATTTGACTTCAGTTAATTTTTTTTTTGGAGATTATTTCACTGTGTTTTCCCATTTCATGATGGGTGATTTATGCAACAGCACTTGCCACAACATGCTCAGTGTTCACCAGTTTTTGACCAAAGATGGCATGACCCCCACACTCATACTCCCTTCGCCTGATCTCACCCCAAGTGGTTTTTTTGGTTTTTGCTGCCCCAGATGAAAAATGTCCTCAGAGGAAAATATTTTGCCAATGTGGAAGAGATGAAACAAGGAAAATGCAAAAGCACTAATAGTCATCAAAACTTATCAGTTCAAAAACTGTTTTGAGTAGTGGAAAAAGCGTTTCAATACTTATTGTATTGCATCAAATGGTGAGTACTTTGAAGGTGACTGAAGTTTAAACATATAAGAATAAATACACGATATTTTATAAATAAATTCTGCTTTTTGAGGGGTTCCCCCTCATATATGACAAATTCTTTAGTTGCATAATTAATACACACTATTGTTATTCTTTTTACACTTGACAAATTATTTAGTTAAATAATTAATGCACATTATTGTTTAAAAAGGAATGCATTTTAAAATTTAAATTCAGCATTGAGTATGTTTAAAGGTATGCATTTCCTCTTATTCCAGGCTCCACCCGATAGGTTTTGATTACATACATGTTTTGTTTGATATACTTTTTTTTTTTTTTTTAGTCAGAATCTCGCTCTATAGCCAAGGCTGGAATACAGTGGCATACTCATGGCCACTAGAGCCTCAACCTGCTGGGCTCAGGTGATCATTCTGCCCCAGCCTTCCAAGTAGCTGGAACTACAGGTCCATGCCACCACACTTGGCTAATTTTTTTTTTTATTGTAGAGACCAGGTCTTGCCTAGTTGCCCAGGCAAGTCCTGAATCCATGGGCTTAGACAATCCTCTCCCCTCTGCCTCCCAAAGTGCTGGGATTACAGGTGTGAACCACCATGCCCAATTTGTTTGACGTACTTTAAAAATATTCATTAAATGAATAAAAATTTATTAAATCAATGTGATATATATAATACTGTGGTTTCATGGTAGAACTAAAATTGTGAGCAAAACAAAAAGATTTTTATAATCATGAGATATATGCACAAGTGGGAAATCAGACAATAACCATAAATAATTATAGTTAACAACTTTGAAAATAGTATACACACACACACACACACACACACACTATTAGAAACTATCAGGTATGTGTTAATTTACTTTAGCCAGGGTCATAAGGAAAGACTCTTAGGAGATACATCATTGAAGTATATAAAGGAAATAATCAAATGATAAGCTCACTGAAACAATCGTACTTTCCTGAAAAACCTGTATTTACTGACTTAACCATTAATCTAACTGAGAGATTCAAGATGGGGAGATTTGAGACTGCCAAGGAAATAGCTTTCAGAAAATAGAAGGGATGAGGACTTGGAAATTACTCAATGATAAAACAAATGACAATGAGAATAAATTATCTGGAAACCTGTTCCAAAGCATTTGAGGGATAGCAAAGACTAGGATGGGAAAGATAAATATTTATAATAGTTTAGTTATACTAGTATATACCTGCTGTATCCAAAATAAATAAATCACTGTCTGCGTGCTTTTACAGACATGGATTTCTCAAAAGGGTACTATCAAACTTGAGCAGTATGGAATTGCTAAATTCTATTATTTAGAATTGCTTACTAAAATTTATATTCCTATTTCCCGCCCTCGGAGTTTCTGATTCATTAGATCCAAACATACCACACATGCACATCTTACTAGAGCTTTAAAGGGAAAATGCTTGAGAAAAAGAGAATTTGTGGTGTTTTTAATGATTCATCGAGTGATTAAGTAAAATTCTAACATCTCACAGAGTTACCATTGGTTGGAGCCCCTATATCTTTAGAATGTGAGAATGTGTTGGCCTGTTCCAGATAATGCTCCTCAAATCCATTCACACACATAAAACCAGCCCTTACCTGCAAGCACACACATTTTTTCTTCCTTTCCCTCAGTTAAATTGGAATTAAGCAACACAACAACATGATAATTTTCAGTGAAGGAAATATAGAACCTGTGACTTGGAACATGGATGAGGGACTGAATGGGACCAATTTAAAGAGAACAGTGAGTTTATCACCCTGATGGTGAGTTTCAGCATCCTCGTCTCCTCTCTCAGTGTCACCTAGTACATCAATGCCAAAACTAATGTCCTTTCATTGTTCCCCAGGGAACAATGTATCTTACTGGGGAGAACCCCAGATTTTCCTGCCAGCTTTGCATTTTACTTTCTAAATCATGTTTTCCACTGAGACACAACCACTAGTTTGTCACTGGAACCTTTCTGGACCTGTCTTAGACTGG
Organism: Carlito syrichta; assembly: GCF_000164805.1. Lineage (NCBI taxonomy): Eukaryota > Metazoa > Chordata > Mammalia > Primates > Tarsiidae > Carlito > Carlito syrichta. The sequence goes on along the minus strand of NW_007260456.1, from coordinate 125,686 downwards.
AATTAGCATAAAGGAATGAAACTATCCAAAAGAGACAAGAATAAATACGTTGTCTCCCCTCCTCAGCTCCTCCTTCACATCTCTCCCTCTCCATTTCCTCTGTCTTTTCTGTGTATGCCAGATTCTTTGATTACTAATAGTTTCTGGCTCCTGTTTAACTCTCTAGTTACTCACCCTAATTTGCCTTTCTTCAGGATCCCTCTTCTACTTTTTTCTATCTTGACCTGTACCTCTGTTTGTCCTCACCCCATCGCTGATACCCCACCACATTCTTGACCAGGAAAAAGGACATGAGGAGTTGAATGTCAGGATGAAACTACATTGAACCCCTGAGGAGGAGGACAAGGGTATCTCTAGGCCGAGTCTGCTGTCTCCTTCCCACCGTCCTCTTCCAAGTCCTCAGCATGTTAGGTGGGTATGCTGCTGGGTGGGCATCCCACCTACAGCCCACAGTACTCAGTTGTACTTTTTATTAAACTATAATATTTAGTTTTCTTCCCCCCCCCCTTTTCTTTGATAAATATATATTAGCAAACTTCATTTAAAAAGATTATTCCCCCAAAATATTAGCAAAAGAAAAAAAAAATCACCAAAATGTGTGTGTTTTAACTTCATTGTCATTAGTAGAAAACCCATTTTTCCATTCACACCATGCACCCAGATTGAAAATCCAATGAAAAGATTTGCACTCATAAGGCACGTATGCTATCTATGCATCTTAATTGACAATCTGAATTGAACAATGAACTGTGATTTAGAAAGAGCAGAGAGTGCACTGATGTTTGTTTTCATTGGAAAAAGACTATCAGGTTCCACATTTTAATATACTTTCTCCAATCAGTTACTGTTTTCATGTATTTTTTAAAATCAGCTATATAGTTTCACCTGGATCTCATTGAGCTAAATATGACTTTAAATATATCACAGCTGTGTTAGAATTGCCAATGAAAAATTACATTTGCGGTTCACTTTTAACTCTGATATAACTGTGACTGGAGTGAGTTACACATATTTTGTAAGACAGCCTTCATGCTTTACTTGTTGAGCAGATAGGTGCAGTGTTTTATTTTCTGATGTTTATGATCAACTTTCTGTTTTATGTTCTCTAATGACATATTTAGTAGCTAACTGATTGCCAGATCACAGAACTACTAGCATCACTAAAAAGAAAATAAAAATAGAAGCAAAAGAAAAAGTCAAATAACTTTTACTTGGTTCTTGAGACTTACAACTGAAAAAATGCACTTTCACTCAACATATCTTTCCACTGATACCACTGAAATGCTTCGATGGTATTTGCTCCCACAGAAGGACTAAAATTCCTGTTACAAGTTTATGTCTAGCAAGATATACTGGCAGTTATATTTATAACCAATTTTTTAAAAGAATTATTTAAACTGAATGCTCATAAGCATGACATTGGAAATCCTTCTGCTTTAATCCTTGCAATAAGTGATACTCAAGCCTTGCTAAAAAGAGGGGATTTGTATTTGTGACCACCATGATTAGTAAAGAATGGAATATATATATTATAATACATATATATATATGTATTTTATATATATATATATATATTCTTTTCGACTCTTTCCAACCAGAGGTGAAATAAGAGAGAACAGGTTGAATTTTATGGAAAACAAATATGTGCAATTATCTAAACCACAGTTGCACAAGTTCAATGATATTGCATATGCTTAAATGTTTCAAACTTTACCTGTATGATGATTACGTATGTACCTAACCTTGAATTGTACCCCACATCTTTAAAATAGGGGAAAAAAACATAAATAAGAAATAGGTAATTAAATAAGATTTTAAAATAGCTTTTGAAGAATACTTCATGTATATATTACTTGCTTTTTGGATAAAAAGCCATTTATTTTAGTTTCCTTTACTTTTCTAATATTTTTGGCCAAAAAATACTAATTTGAATTATCTTGTTTATATACAGGGAAGAAACAGCTTAAGCTTAAGTGAAAGACTAACTCTTGATTTCATGCTGTTATATATTCTGTTTACATTGCTATTTGTTTCATATACCTTTATTTAAATATGTTACATTTGGCAGTAGAAGAAAAACTACTTCCTTCTCTAAAAGCATATTGCTTTCTTTTGCTTATAATAAATAAACAAGATAAATACCTAACTTTCATTTCTGAAGCTGGTTATTTCATCAATATAAAATGAAAAGAAAAATATGTAAATATCACTCTAATATGGGATTTAAGATGTATTTATTTAAAACTTTATTTCTTTTTTCCCATATATTGATATAAAGTTTATTTACCAACTCAGAGTTTGGAATCACTTAGCTATTTAACATGTTCTGTCATTTATGGTGTGTGCATGGGTGCACATGTGTATGTGTGCATGTGTCTAGGAATGATCAATATCAGTACCTTTCTTCCTATTTGTATGTTTATTATTTTATAAAATGTATTATGCTGTTAGCTTTTTTCAGTCAACATTGCTTTCTATCCTTCTATTTAATAGTAATACAACATACATGCATGACTATGGTTTATTCATTTTAATTACTATAGCTTATTATCTTATACATTGGATCTTATTTTCAAAGTATTTTTCTGGTGAACATCTACAGAATTCACCTATGATACATATTAGGAATCAGAGTTCTGAGCACTTTCATCTGGGTGAGTGTAGTCTCAGCTACTCGGGAGGTTGAGGCAGGTTTCCTTGAACCTAGGAGTTCAAGGCCACACTGAGTTATGATCAAGCATGTGAATAGCCACTGTGCTCCAACCTGGGCAATGCAGTGAAACCATGTCTTAATTAAAAAGAAAAGAAAATTCAGAGCATTTTCATCTACACTAAACATTACCGACTGTCTGTCCCACATAATTATACTGATTCACATCCCCACCACCTATTTCCAAGTTTATTTTTTTTCTTTCCTCCTCTCAATTTGCAATAATAACAGATAACAGCAATTTTACAAAATTAAGCAGTAAGGCAGATCAATATAGTATAAATATACTTGGACAAAGATACCCAAGATATATTTAATTTTAAAAAAGGCAAAGCAGGTGTCAAATTGAAAGGCTCAATATGGCCTAATTTTGGTGGAAATATACAATACATATGTGTAGTAACAAATTACATGATCTGAGTAGACATATATCAATAGATAGACATTTAAAAACGTTGCCTTAGGAGCATGAACATAAAGTGCAAGATAAAGCTAAACTTTTACTTGTGATAGTTTGTATTACTTAACTTATAACCAGCAAGGAATACTTAGTAATCGCAAATTGATTATAGTTTGCCAGTTAAAAAATAAAGGGAATAGAAAGAACATTCTAATATCTTTGTGTATAAAATATTTCAAGTGGTACAAGTGATAGCTCTGTTATTTCAAGAATAACCATGCTTCTAAGACAATAGTGAGAGCCACCATACACAGCCACACAAATTGTGTAGTACACAATTCCAAGGAGACCATCCATATAACCCACCCTTTTAATGGTAACTCCCGGAGTTGTACAGTCTGTAACCAGACTAGTAGTGGTGAGTGACAGTTCTCATAAGATACAGTTCAACTAATAACAAAGACACTGGAATGTCTGAAAAATTATTTCTTCTGTTACAGATCAAAATGGCAAAATAGCAGTCTTGGAACTGGAGATTCTAGCTCTTTCCTCAGACTGCATGAAACCCAGGGCTAATAGTCTTGAAAAAATTGGGTCACTGCATGGCATTCAGATGCTCAACTGGGTGTCCTTCAGGTTCTTATCCTGGCTGTGTATTCAAGGGTGACTCAATTCCAAGGCCTTGGATTTCCAGGCAGCTACTGTTTGCTAATAAGTAATAAAGTATAATTGTTACAGCTGTAGTTCAGGGAGAAGCTAAAGCTTTAATAAGCAAACTACACAAAGGTTCTGCTATGTAGATGGCTATTTGTTGGGCTATTGTGCCCAAAACGGCATCTGCACTTAGATTTCATATGGGGTTGCAGGGTATTTCAGATATGCTTATTTTTTTAATTAACTAAATTTTCATTTGAATGTCTGCCCCATGGAATTGCTTTATATCTGGAATTTAATGGGAGTCATCTTATGAAGTGGTAGCATTAATTTCAAAACAAAGATTAGGACACAAGAATGCAAAGTGTTAGCAACCATAGGATATACTTTTAAGATAAAAATAATGTTTCTTTCTGAAATTACCAATATTCTTTCCTTGTCATTAAAAGTGGCCACATAGAGTTATTGACATAGATTGTCTTACCAGTTTTGGTATCTGTCTTCATTCACTATAAAAGCTTAGGGAAAACATTTCAAAATTGATAATTATGGTATTCTCCTTGAACATTGCATATTCATGTCATATTAATCTTGAGCACCATAGGTCTTGCTAATCTTTAGACCTTGAGTGATTTTGCTAAAACATATATCATGTGTTTTTATAATCTGAATATTTATTAACATTGTCCTTAATTTGAACAGAAACAATCAGTGAATATTTAGCTATAAATGTAGACATGTACATTTACTTAATCATAATATACGTGGATTTTATGTAGGGGGAATAAAGAATATGGCTTAAACCTTTGTTACATAAACTAAACTAGTATAATTAAAACTTAATGTTGTATATCAGCTTCATATTGATTACAGGTGGCTAGTACTTTCTTCATATCAAAATTATGATAATATATAGTATAGGACATTTTTGTAGGGAAAGCTATGGCCAAGAATGTAGACTATGAAACTTTATTTAAAGTTAATTTCTTAAAGAATCAATTTCAAATTCTAGAATAAACAATCATTTCCAGCAATGTATAATCCTTGTCATTATTTTTATGGTAATGAGTGTATAATATCAATGTGTGTGCATACATTGAATGTATGTGTGCCTGTGTGTATTACATTCAAAAATTGAACTATTCATATATTTTTTCTAAGTTTAATAGTTTTTAAAAGTTTAAATACATATATGAACTTATTCATGTATTGTACTTGCTAATGATTAGTAGTATTCTTAAAACCCACCTTAATGTGGTTATAGAATTTTAAAGATCACACTTTTTGGATGTTTGCAATGTGTAAGATACTAAATCATTGACCTATATAGTAATACACATTGATCTGGCAGTTGAGAAAAATATTTTGAAAAGTTCACTAAGAAAAAAAATAGCTATCCTTGACTAAAACAAGTAGACTTTTTAGAATAAAATGCAGGATGGAAGTACTGGTATTTGATAGTGAGGAAAAGAAGGTGGACAGATGGTGATATAGAACCTAATCTTATCAAAAAGAAGGGAGTTGGTCTTAAATTTGACATCAAGGGTATTTGATATGATGCGGAGAGGAAGTCAAAGCCACTGATGTGACATTAGGTGATAAAACGTGGGAAAAGGAAATGCTCTCCTTAGTCATGAAATAATTTTTGAGTGGTTCATTAAATTGTGTCTCACCCCTCCCAAATCTCTGTTACTATCCCACCCTATCTGATCTTGCTAACATTATCCTTTAGTAATTTTCCATATCACTAGATTTCAAAACATATGCATATGACCACATTTGATACCCTTAGAATTCCTCCAACAAATGTAGATTCCCATTTTAAAAAATCAGAAAGAATTAAAAGACAAAGCTTAGCCAATTCCTCATAAGCATGTTGTCTGGTTTTCGTTAGACCTGCTCAGATTATTCGTAAGTCTTGGGAAGAAGGAGTTGCTCATTTTCGTGGATACAGTACTTGTAGTTCATGCACATGGCATGCTTCTTGTTGATTAACAATGGTTACATTCATTTGGAAAAAGTGATCTTGAAGTCCACCACAGTACACTTGGCTTACTGATTGTTCCCAGCTTGTACATTGTATTGTATTCCAATTTTTCTTCATCTAGGTCAATTAATCTTTCTATAACACAAATGTAAATTGTTCTCTGCTGAAATCTCAAAAGTGATGTGATAATGTGTTCATTTCCTGCCTTGCAGCTATGATTTATTTAAAAGAGAGAGAAATATGAGATTTATGTTATAAATGAGGTTTCTGAGGTATTATCTCCATCTCTTATGAAAAAGGATTAAATCAATTTTAGTTGACTTGAAATTTTTTTTTAACTGAATCTCTGAAATTCATGACCCATTACTAATTAAATAATATTTTTTGGATTAAATTGTACATTTAAATCCAAACTCTTCCACTTTATCCAATGTAGTATTAAGTTGCTAGTTTAATTTTCAATTTTATTTAATAGATTGAGTTAGAACAATCATTTAAGAATTTTTCTATTTATATTAATTAATCCAATGTGTTACAAAATTCTATGTAGTTGTCAATAGTATATTTCTAAACATTTTTCTTAATATTGTTGGAAATATTAAGTCCCACAATGCTTTTCCTATGGAAAATTTTTTCTCTTGGGAGATTTTAATTGCTTTCAGAAATTTTTCAGAGATTAAAAATGTTGTAAACTAAAAAAAATTTTGTTCTGATCTGAAATAGTCTTGGTCATTTAATAACTCCTATGTGGAAAGAATGTTATTAACCACCCACTGAAAGTGACTTAGAACAACAAAACAACTAGTGTTAACCCTTTGTGCAAGCCATATTAGCTGTACCTGTTTTTCTACACTATTATTTAGCTGCTTACTTTCTTTTCTCTGCATTGCTTAGGCCAGAGGCTATAAAATAATATAACAACTCAGAATTACCTTGGGAGCTTGTAAAGTGCATTTTTCCAGGACTACTCTTGGAAATCGTAACAGTAGCTCCAGGTTGTAGTTTGGAAATCTGTCATTTTAGTGAACATCATAAATTATTTAAATACAGATGGTCTGTAAGTTACACATGAAGATATACTAACAAAGGAAAGTATGTTTTAGTGTATTTCCTAATCAAAACTTTAACATAGATCTGTTTTCTGTTTTTCTCCACACTAGGATATAAGCTCCACTGGGTGTGTGGTAAGAGGAATTTTTTTTAATGTTTACGATTCATCCTCAAAACCTAGAGCCTGATCTATTCTAGGTACTCAGTAAACTACTGTTGAAGAAATAATAAAGTGGATGAGAAGTAAGATGTGATTGCTTCTGTTTTCCACTATGCTATTGACAATTGCTTAGGGTAAGGTCCTATTTGTATGCAGTTCTATGAAGAACAGCGATTTATTTGTAGAAAACCTTTCAGAAGAGTTGTGTGACGTTTCAATTCTAACCACCAGATCATCATCTAAACAGCACTACCATTAGTATCACTGTGATACTGCCTGTGAATATGAGCAGAAAAATGAAAAGAAATCAGATTTCTGTGTATTTAAAAATGTATATTTTTTAGTTAAATAGTTCAATGAATTATGTATGGTTCTTTAGGAGAAAACTTCAAACTTGTTTTTCTTTTGCATATACTTTATTCACAGAATTCATGGACTTGGTAGAACACATAAGTAGCTATAGTGAAAGACTGAGTTAAAGAAGTCTTGCCAATAACCTTTTCACAGGGCTATAAGCTTTTTGTGTGTGACAGGTTAAAAGATGTGGGAATTGCCACTGTTCAATGCTTGGATTTTACTTTCCACACATCTACAATCAGGATAGGGGATAAAATTGCTTGGGCTTAGTGCAAAATAAAATGCAAAACCTGCCAAGGAAGGGAAGTAAATCTTTAGTTTTTATAGGTCTGCCACAATTTCCAAGGAATCAAAATCGCCCCAAAAGATGCACTAGGGATCTGGATTGTGGGTGTCCAAGAATCTTTTACTAAGTCTCTCATCAAGTGTACCATGGTGAATGATGCAGCTGGGGTGGAGATAAGTTTCACCCTGACTTTTCCCAGGTCTACTTCCAAAATCCCCATGGGAGAATAAGGCAAAAATACCTTCCCTTCTGACATAACCAGGTGAATATCCTTAGTGGAGACTGGCAGTGGTGGCAGGGTGGGGATAGGTAGAACAGCTGGGATCAGGGGCTCCAAGAAGATATGAACAGGCAGCCAAAAATGTATCCTAAGGAATAGCAAAGAGTGGGACCACACATGAACTGAGGCGCTAAGTTGTCAGTGCATACTTCATTTTCCCATCCGTCTTTACATATACAACCCAAACTTAAATATAAAGTTATTTAGAATGCCTCTTCTCAAGTGGAAACCTCAGAAAATTAGACTCCAAGCATGGGCCTTCTAAGCACAGGTACTGTGTGTCTGCCCCATCATATGTCTATGAAGCTAAATCTATTTACCACTCCTAAGAGTCAAGATTCCCTACTATTGTTGTCTTGTTTTGCTAACAGAATACCGAAAGCTGGGTAATTTATACAGAAATAAAGTTTATTTAGCTCATGCTTCTGCTAGCTGGAAGATAGGTCAACTGTGTCTGGTGAAGGCTCCAGACAGCTTCAACTCATGGTGAAAAATGGAAGAAAAAATTCTTAGGTTCTATTATAATCTACAGTTAAATCTGAGAAATGATTTAATCTTTTGTTTCTGTCACAATTCCACCTTAATATTCCTGTAAAGAAATACTTAAGTATAGTGTTGATCACTACTAAAATATTTCTCCATGTCACTCTTGTGTAATAAGAGCAATGCTATATCCTTTGATAATCAAATCAATTATCCCACATATAAGACTCAGGTGGCAAAACTGTTCTTATCAAAGTATGGGCTAATCTAGATGCCTTTTCTTTCCCTAGACCCCACTGAAAGTTAGTGGCCTCTGGGTTACTCAGTAACAAGGGTCAAGTTACCATTAACAGCCACACTTTATGTTATACCCTAATTTAAGAAGTCTGCCAAGAATAGAGTTGTGGGCTTCTACTTTATTTTACTCCCATACTAAAGAGCATAAATCAATAAACTTGAAAAAAGAAAGACAAAATCAATTATTTTTTTTAAATCAATGAAATCGACAGGTCTTTAGCAAGGTTGATGATGACAAAAGTAAGAAGACATACTACAGATATCAGAAATGAAGTAGAGAATATCACTAGAGATCCTTTAAAAATTGAAAGAATAGTGAGGGCCTGACTCAGCGGTTCAGCCTGTAATCCCAGCACTTTGGGAGGCTGAGGCAAATGGATTGCCTGAGTCCACCGGTTCAAGACCAGCCCTGGCAACTTAGCGAGACCTCATCTCTACAATAAATCAAAAATTAGCCGGGCGTGGTGCACGCACTTGTAGTTCTGGCTATTTGAAAGGTTGAGGCAGAAGGATCTCTGGAGCCCAACCGGTCGAAGCTGGAATGACCGTGAGTGTGCCACGGCATGCCAGCCTGAGCAGCAGAGTGAGACTCCAACTCAAAAAAAAAAAAAAAGAAAAAAGAAAAGAATAATGAGGAAATACCATGAACAGCTTTATACACAAAAATTTGGCAACTTAAATGAAATGGGTAAATGTTTTAAAGACCACAAACTACCAGAAAATCACTCTTTATAAAGTAGATAACTTCAACAACCTTAATACCTTTTAAGAAAATAAAATTTATAGTTTAAAAACCACAATAAAAGGAATATCCACACCCACATGGTTTCAGTGGGGGAATTCTAGCAAAAATTTAAGGAAAAATTTATTACTGATTCTATACAATATCTTCCAAAAAATAGAATGGGAGAAGATATATATATATAAATTTGTTTTATGAAACTAGTTTTCCCCTGATACTAAAACCAAAGACAAAAAGACACACACACAAAACAAAACAAAATCCATAGACTAAAATTCCTCATGAATATAATGCAAACATACTTTCTAAAATATAAGCAAATTGATTTAAGCAATATATAAAAATAATTTTACATTATGATCTAGTGTTCTTTATTCCAGGAATACAGCTCTAGTTTAATATTAAAAACTCAATCAAAGTTATCCACCATATTTACAGACTACAGAAAAAAATAATATGATTATATTAAGTGATGCAAAAAAAGCATTTGACATAATTCAATTTTCATTCATGATAAATACTCTCAGAAAACATAGGAAAAGAGTACTTCCTCACCTGAAGAATAAGGATCTATGTAGAACCTACAGCTAATAATATATTTAATAGTAAATAGACTATTTACTCTAAGATTAGGAATAAAGCAATGGCGTCTGTTCTCACCACTCCTATTGAATATATTATTGGAAGTTCTAACCAGAGTGATAATACAAGAAATTAAATTAAAAGGCACACACATCAGAAAGAAAGAAACAAATTTGTCCCAATTTGCTGATGACATGTTTGTCTACATAGGAAATCCCACAATATCTACGAAAATCTGAATAATAGAACCAACAAGTGACTTCATTCAACTTATAGGATATAATATAAACATACAAAAATCAACTATATTACTGTATAAAAGAAGTCCCCAACATATGAACAAGAGCCCTTCTGCAAGCATGTTCGTAAATCCAATTTGTAAATCTAGGTACCTAACACAATTGGCTATATAGACAACTGATGGAGAGAAATAATACCAAAAAAGCTGCAGGTGTTCATTATTAAAGTTTGTAACTTGAAGATTCTTATGTAGGGGATTTACTGTAGTAGCGTTGTACATATGGATAAAACATTTAAAAAAATACTTTATATAACAACAAAAATTAAATACTTAGGTGCCAATGTAAGCAAATATTATAGGACTTGAATGCTACAAACTACAAAATCCTAGTGAAATATCTTTTTCTTTTTTTTTTTTTGAGTTGGAGTCTCACTCTGTCGCCCAGACTGGAGTGCAGTGGCCGCTCCCGGCCACCGCAGCCTCCACCTGCTGGGCTCCGGTGATCCTTCCGCCTCAGCCTTCTGAGTAACCGGAATTACAGGCGTGTGCTACCACGCCCAGCTAATTTTTTGATTTATTGTAGAGATGAGGTAGGTCTCGCCTGCCCAGGCGGGTGTCCAACCCGCGGGCTCAGGCAATCCACTCACCTCAGCCTCCCAAAGGCGCGGGATTACAGGCTGAGCCACTGAGCCCGGCTTAGTGAAATATCTTAAAGAATATTTAAGTAAATGAGAAAAATCTATAATATTCAGACATTGGTAGATTTGACATAGTTAGATGTAAATTCTCCCCAAATTGCTATACCACTTAACACAAGTCTTATCAAAACTCCAAAATGAATTTTTGTACATACAGAAAAATTATTCCAAACTTTATATGAAAAGGCAAAGAAACTAGAATAGATAATGCAATTTTGAAAATGAAGATTTAAAATATCAGAATATCTGATTTTGAGACATATAACTATTGTAATCAAGACTGTGTGATAGTAGTGAATTGATCAACATATAAATCAGTAGAACAGAATAAAAAGCCCATAAATAGATCTATCCACATTTGTTTAACGGATTATTTTTATAAAGGTACAAAAGCAATTCAACAGAGGAAATATAGCCTGTTGAACAAATTGTTCTGTAACAATGGGATATCCATAGGCAATGAAATAAATTTTAAATTAAATTGAAGGTAAAATAAAATAAATTAACCTTGACTAAGTCTCACACATTATACAAAATTAACTCAAAATGGATCATGAATTTAAATATAAATGTAAACTACACAATTTTTATTAAAAACATAAAATCTTGGGAATCTAGAAATAGATAAATAATTATTTGATTTGACACCAAAACAGAATGCATAAAAGCAAAACTTTATTTTGACTTCCTAAAAAAACCCAAACCAAACAACAGACAAAAAACAAACAACAAGAAAAAACCCTACACATATGCCATTGATAAAGGAATGAAAAGAGAAACCACTGGCAGAAAATATTTGCAAACCACTTACCTGTTAAATGATTAGTGTCTAAAGCATGCAAAGTACCCTCAAATCCAACAGTGAAAAAAATCTTATAATTGGAAAAAGACATGAACAGGTATTTCTATATGCATACAGATGGCACATATATACATAAAATGTTGTCCAACTATGAGTCATTAAAGAAATGCAAATTAAAATTACAATGAGATATGACTATATGCCTATTCAACCAACAAAAACAATAATTTTAAAAAGTGATAACACCAAATGCTAATGAGAACTTAGAAAAACTAAATATTCATATGTTGACTAATGGGAATGTATTAAATGGTACAGCAGCTGTGGAAAACACTTTGGAAGTATCTTTGAAAAACTAAACATGGACTGGGCATGGTGTCTCAAGCCTGTAATCCCAGCATTTTGGGAAGCAGAGGCGAAAGAATTGCCTGTGCCCAGGTATTCGAGACCAGACTTGGCAACTTGGAGAGACTTCATAATAAATCAAAAAATTAGCCAGGCATGGTAGCACGCGCCTGTAGTTCTAGCTACTTGGGAGCTGAGGCAGAAGGATCGCCTGAGCCCAGCAGGTCAAGGCTGCAGTGGCCGTGAGCATGCCACTGCCCTCCAACCTGGGAGACAGAGTGAGACTCCAACTGAAAAACAAACAAACAAAAACTAAACATGAAAAAAACATGAAACTATCATTTGACCCAGTAATTCCACTGCTGGTTATTTCTTCTAGAGAAATGAAAATGTATGTTTTCACAGAAATGTGTACAGGTATGTTCATAGCAGTTTTATTCATAAAAGAAACAAGAAGCACAAATAGTCATATATGCATACTATGGCATACATCTGGGAGCAAAAATAGGAATGGACTATTGATACATGCGAGAACCTATATGTATCTCCAAAGAATTATGCTGTGTGGCCAAAAAAATCACAAAAGAACACATACTGTATTATGTTTTCCACTTTTGTAACATTCTTGGAATGTCAAAATTGTGGAAATGGAGATCTGATTTACGGTTGCAGAGAAGTAAGGATGGAGGGGAGACAGGAGGGCAATCTGAAGAAAGTAAGAGTGCCCTTAGAAAGACAACATGAGGACTCTCAGTGGTGATGAAACTGTTCTGTATTTTGACCTTATCAATGTTGATATCCCAGTAGCAAGATGATACTATAGTTTTGCAAAATGTTGTCCGTGGAGGAAACTAGATAAAGAGTATACAGGAGCTCTTTATTATTTTTTGCAATTGAATAAAAATTTATAATCAATCTCAAAATAATAATTTTAATTGACTGAATCATGCTGCCCTTCATGAAAAAGTGATATGAGTGTGGGTAATTCAATTCTAGCTTATGTTAAGGTCACAGAGAAATAAATAGATTTGGGTATTAACATTAGTGTACTAATGTGTCAGAGGAGTCAGCTTCACTGTGCAGATCTATCCTATTTTTCATGAAAAAAGATGTACTAATATGTTCCTTTGAAACACTCACTTTTATGCTTTTATTAAATTGTATTCTTTAGATCACAATTGATGTTAACAGGAGAAATGTTTTAAACATATAGTCAAATAACATCTGCTTTTATCAGACGGTTATCACAAAGTTTTGTAATTCTTACACTAAAAAATAAACTATTCTATTTTAAATATAACTGCACACCAGAAAAAGATGAAAGTATTTCCACTAATTTCAGGGTAAATTTTTTTAATTTAATCCCATGTGATGTAGATTATAATTTAGTTCAGCATTTTGCTTTCTCTTCATAGTTCTAGCATAACAAATTACAGATGATCTTTGCCCAGGAGGTGGGTATAGAATCTTCAGCTTCAACAAAATCATGAAGAATAAGTAGCTAGCTGCAGTTATTGTATATCCAGAACCATTCAATACATCTAAATTTTTAACTCTGTGTCAGGTTTTTATAAGATGCATTCAAACCAGAAGAGTTAAAAGTTAATCAAACAAGACAAATATTTTAAAACTATGAGCCTGTATAAAGATCAAAAAGCTCATTTTATTTCTAATTATTTTGATGAAAGTCCACTATGTTACATAAATTGATTGTTGTTTTTATAGGATTGGATTCCGAGCCAGGAATACTCCCTAGACTGTGCTGTTTTTCACATGAGGGGTTGCAATTAAGCTATTATGAAATGCTAGATTTTGTGGTGATTTTATTTGTATGTATATGTGTGTGTATATGTGTATATATATATAAACATTTACAGTAAATTTTGTTGATTAAAAAACTTTGAAGAGAGCAAATTGACTTTTCAAACAATTTGTGTGCTTTCAAATGGAGGTATTGGTGCATTCTTAATGACTCTAAATAAAGATTAACATGAGAAAAATTTTGATATAATGAGGTTGGAGTTTCTGAAATGGTTAGATTATATTGATATATCTTCCACATTGTTATGTTAGGTTAAAATGTGTCATTATTCTTACAAATGTGTATTAATTCATTTTAAGTAATAAAATTATGTTCTTACTTCAGAAAATTGAACCTATACTGCCTTGAAGAACTATAATTGTGTAATGACATATTCAAAATGATTTTTAGAGCATATTAATATTTTAAGGTAGAAATACTTCTGAATGAAGAAATAAGCATTGGTGTAGCAAAACATAGCTCACTTTAAAAACTTCGACCAAATAAATTGATGCACATACACATATATACAAAATGAAAACGAACAGCAACTGATGGTTAAAATTAAAAAAAATACCTTTGTCATCTGGTTAAGTGAGAAAACATTAGAGGAAACTCAATAGATGTGTTATGGCATCAAGTACAAGTTTTGGCATTAGAACCCAGCTCTAACAGATTTGAGCATTTAACCTTGGAGAAATTACTTAACAGCTCAAAGCTCAGATTTCTTCAACTATAAATTTGTGGTAAATATTTCATTGAGATATTAAAAAATAAAATAAGCCATTGCATTTAAAGCATTTGCCCTTGCTTGGCATTGAGTAGATGATCCAAAGAAAAATAGTCCTAAATATAAGAAAAGTTAAGAAACATATGGCTGGTCACTTCAGAGAAATTAGAAGTCAGCAATTTTATTTTTGAGCCATTAGAACCATTTATTTTCTTTTCTATTTAAGAAACAAGATCCCTTGTAGGTAAAGCGATTTATGTTCCTCCAGGTATATTCCCAGGAAGAGGATTGCTGAATCGTATGGAAGATCAATTTTTAGTTCTTTTAGGATTTGCCACACTGCTTTCTATAGAGGCTGAACTAGCTTATATTCCCACCAGCAGTGTAAGAATGTTCCTCACTTTTCTGCAGCCACGCTGGCATCTGTTTTTGTTGTTGTTGCTTGTTTGATTTTAACTTATTAATGATAGCCGTCCTCACTGGAGTTAGGTGGTATCTCATCATAGTTTTGATTTGAATTTATCTGATGATTAGAGAGATTGAGCATTTTTTCAGCTGTTTGCTGCTTGTATGTCATCCTTTGGGAAGCACCTGTTTATGTCTTTTGCCCACTTTTTAATGGGATTGAATCACTCTACCAAAAAGCACCTGCACACACATGTTTATTGCCTCACTATTCACAATAACAAAACATAGAATCAGCTTTTTTGCTCATCAAAAGTGAACTGGATAAAGATGTGGTGCACATGTGGTATACATACACGATGGAATATTACACAGTCATAAAGAAGAAAATCATAGGCTTTGAAGCCAATTGGATGCAGATGGTGATCATACTAAGTGAACTATCACAGAATCAAAAAACTGAATACTGCAGATTCTCAATCTTAAGCAGGCCCTGAACACTAGAAACTAAATACTGCACGTTCTCAATCTTAAGCAGGCCCTGAACACTAACTAGTTACATAAGCATATAGTTGGGATTGGTAGTTGCTGGGCACTGCTAAGGGAGGGAAGGAGAAAGGAGGGAGAGGGTCACGTGATAACACAATGGTTACCTGGACAGAACGTGAGGGCCAACAAGGTGAAGCCCAAACTTCATCTGCATGCATCCTATTTATGCAGCAAATTCTCACTTGTACCCTAAAATGCAAATACAATACAATACAATACAATACAATACAATACAATACAATACAATACAATACAATACAATACAATACAATAGCAACATTCCAAGTGTGCATGACGGTGTGCACTTGTAATTCCAGTTACTTGGTAGGCTAGGGCAAGAGGATCCCTCGAGTCCAGGAGTTTGAGGCTTGCCTGGACAATATAATGAGACCTCTATATTAAAAAATAAAATATGACCGGACTCGGTGGCTCAGGCTGTAATCCTGCGCCTTTGGGAGGCTGAGGTGAGTGAATTGCCTGAGCCCGCAGGTTCGAGACCCGCCTGGGCAGGCGAGACCTCATCTCTACAATAAATCAAAAAAATTAGCCGGGGGTGGTAGCGTGCACCTGTAGTTCCAGCTTCTCAGAAGGCTGAGGTGGAAGGATCGCTGGAGCCCAGCAGGTCAAGGCTGCGGTGACCGGGAGCGGCCACTGCACTCCAGTCTGGGCGACAGTGAGAATCCAACTAAAAAAAAAATAAAAAAAATAAAAAAATAAAAGAAATATATAAACAAGAAGCCAGGATCCCTATGGCATCTCATTTTAGATTTTAAAAAGAAAAAGAGGAAGAAAGGCATATATTAAAAGAAATATGAAAAAATATTCATTGAAATTCAGCATGAAAACCCTGAGGGCATACTTCCCATGCCTTACAATGACATGTAGAATTAGCTACAGTGATATATAACACATGTGCTAGAGTCAGTCTCATTCATTAAACATAATTTTGTCATTTGTCACCACCTGCTAGACTCTTTACTAAGGAGCTGGTTAAGGTGGATCACTCGAAAATACAGAAAATATATATATATATATATTTACTTTAAAAGTATGCGGTATGCCAGGCTCGGTGGCTCAGCCTGTAATCCTGCGTCTTTGGGAGGCTGAGGTGAGTGGATTGTCTAAGCCCACGGGTTCGAGACCCGCCTGGGCAGCGAGACCTCATCTCTACAATAAATCTAAAAATCAGCCGGGCGTGGTAGCGCATGCCTGTAATTCCGGCTACTCGGCAGGCTGAGGTGAAAGGATCGCCGGAGCCCAGCAGGCGAGGCTGCGGTGGCCGGGAGCGGCCACTGTACTCCAGTCTGGGTGACCAAGTGAGACTCCAACTCAAAAGAAAAAAAAAAGTATGGGGTACAATTCAGGAAAATTGTGTTCTTTTATTATGTTCTTCATTAATAAATTTCCTCTAAAGTCTGGATCCTTTCTTTTCTGTCAGTCAGTGCCAACTCTAGTCAGAACCACCTACACCCTGAATAACTAACCAGCTATGAATAACACTATGCCCTTAGCCATCAAAAAGACCAAGCCTCTGAACAAATGCTTGCAGGAATTACCTTAAGAGCCAGTTATTGAAACTTGGATATAAACCAAACCTCAAATATGCTAGCTATGGATTCTGCTTTATTTACCAAGAATGCATCATCTTGATCCAATAATTTTCTGAAGGAGTTCTGGGGTGAAACTCAGAGGCAGGATAATGTTTTTCTCCCAGAATAAACAAATAGATTTGACACTGAGAGAGAAATGTTGTTAATTTAGTCCTTTTTCCAAGTAAGAAGGCATAAGTTCAGAGGATATGATTTTCTACCTTTCCTGATTGTGATGTTTAGAATCAGAGGGTGACACAGTGACTATTTTAGCTGCTGCTTTCTCAAAATAACTGCAGAGAGTTATAGTAAAAGAAATAGCTCAGCCACTGCCATCGTACTATCTGTGGAGTATTAACCAATCAGTTCTCATTCTAACATGCAATTTGTATAAAACCCACGTATTTGAGATGTTAAAATACAAATAAGCTATACACATAAGTAACAGGCCTGAGTGCAACTTCCAAGAGAACAATGACTAGATTTATGGAAATCTTTTAGGTTCTTCCCATTTATATAGTGTACCTAAATTTCAGAAAGTCTGTGACATCATAAACTGAGCAGCTTAATTCTGTACATTAAATAGTCAACAATTGGAAGCTGGCTGGAAGCTAAAATAGGCACAAGAATTTAAATAAAAGTCATTTGCTAGAAGGAGAGAAAGTGGAGAGGAAGAAGATGAAACTGAAAATTGACACCTGGACCTAGTCCATAAACAAAGTTGGAAGTCATCACTTTGACTTTAAAAATTTGGCAAGAAATTTAAGCAATGGCTGCTGAAATTGAGAGCACAACTAAAATATTTCAACTAAAGCAGTCCAAACACACAAATGCCAAAATATTTCACTCAACACTCTTATATATATACAAGATACGGAGCAAACATATTTTAATAAAACTGTTTAAGATTATATGTGTAATATTTTAATACTGATATTAAGTATTCAGTAAGCAATTGAAAACAGACATTGAAAAGAATGCAATATTTATTTTCAAATAAATAATTTGTTGATAAAAAATCAATGTGTATGTTATTTTGTCAGACAAAATATGTTGATATCAAAAACCAATATTAAAAAATACACTTAAAATGCTTCATAATGGCTTTATTGCTGAAAGGACCAAAGAACAAGTGATCTTCCAAAGTTTATAGAGTGGAAACTCCTGATTTTCATCTTGAAAAAAGTTTTCCAATGATAAGTAGAGCCTGCTACTATCTTACTGAAGAGGGATGATATGATTAGGAGTCTTCTGGTATCTGCTTAAAGAAAATGTAAAACCTTCTCAACTGAAATCTGAAAATTCTACATTTGGATCAAGTAGACACAGTTTTAAACAATACTGTCAAATTATTATGGTTTTTCATCTTTTTAAAATTTTTTGGATATATTCTTGGTTATAGGTTTTGTTTTCCCATGTCTTAAAGTTTCTTAATAGCATGGATGCTACTCTTTTTCCAGGGCCTACTAGGTGTCCTTAGGTGTAAGACCTAAGTGTCCTTAGATCTTAGATCATGGCTAATTAAAGTAAAGCAAGACTTGCTTCAGAAACAAAACTTAGGAAGAAGCATAACTAAATATCTCCCATATGCTCTAAATGTACACTAAATATTACCATCGTCAGTCTTGAATTTTGGGTGATTGTTTGAAATCTTGAAACATAAAATCTCAGCATGTCCAAATTAATAATTGCATGATCAGTGATGAGCAATAATCTGGAATCCTTTTCTAGAAACACTGAACATTTTTTATTTGAAAGATACAGAGTCATGAGTTACTAAATATAAATTAATACATCTTAAAGGTTTTATATTTTTTATTTTTTTCATTTAAAAGTGCTAGATAAATATAAGTGGCACGTGAACAAAGAAAAATTACATTGAATAGTTCCATTTTTAAGGACTTTATTTAAAGAAATTTGTGGATATTATTTCAGAAATATATATCCAATCTTAATACTGACATGAATTTGGCCCTTTTTTGGTGTGATCTGCTTTTGTTGCTGCTGATGGTAGTGGCATTATTTATAGCCACTTTGACCTGAAACCTGAAATGAGAAACACATGAACTGTTATGACTGACAATTGATGAAAAATTGATTGGAGGAATACGTTTTGGTAATATCTAAAACATGCTTTTATGCCCCATCTCTTCATTTTCAGAGTTGGTTCTAAAACGAAAGTATGATAAAATGTCTTTAATTTCAAATAAAAGCAATCAAAAGAGAAATTCTTTGGTGTTCAGTTTGGCATGTCTAAGATGACAAGGTAATTCTGCCATGTTGAGCATTTCCTGACCAATGTCTCTGAAAGCAATAAAGACATGATAAAGATGGGACATTTTCAGGCGACCTGAGTTAGCTCTACACAGCTCAATAGTTCTTCAATTATTGGCTTCCCAACATACCAAGCCATTATCAAAACATTTATTTAATTTAGAGTATGATTTGTTGAATTCTTTGAAAAGATTATAGGTTTCTCAATTATTTTAAGAATAAATCTTGATAGGGAACCTAAAATATAATTGCAAAAGCAATTTGCAAAGTCACTGCTTATACACATAAACTTAATTCTTTTAAATTTTGAATGAACAAAGAAACTTTCTTTGCTTTTATAATAGAAAACTATAAAAATTTTCACTTTTTTACAAGATGGATATTAACTGCAGAGATGATGAAATCCTGTATTATTTAAGTATTGTTAGGGCTGTTCTCACACATTTTTTTTTCCTCAGGAACAGGGCATGCAAATCTAGAAAAATGGCTTTTTATAAAGTAGGAAAGTGGCATTACATGAATTTATACTCTGTCTTTACATACTGGAATTCAAAAGGTGCAATGAATTAGACTAAAGCAAAAAGGGGAATTCGAGACATAGCTAATACTATAATTGCATAGTCATTTAGTGTACACACACACACACACACACACACACACACACACACACACACACTCCAAATATAGTCATAGCCAGGATGGAGAAAGAATGAAAGATGCAGTGCATATAGCACTGATCTGAAACCCAGCAAGTTTCTTCTGTCACTATTACTATAAACTTGACCATTTTTTACTTCTCAGAGCCTTGATAATTCAGTTGAAAAGTGAGAAATTGTATTTGTGGAACTTTCTCTATTTTTTCTGACTGTGTAAAATTGAGTTGTCTAATAATGATCATTAATATATGCCACACATACTACTGGGAAATGATTAGGCTCCACAGACTAATACTACCAGAGTGAACTCTAGCTAAGATTTAAGAGAGAGAAACTTTTTTTTTTTTGCAACTGTGCAAAAAATTTAAGAACAGCAATGTGCTGTAAAACAGTAAGAAGTAACCTAATTTAGTAAGTGTTTTCCCAGTGACTTAAGGAATAATTTTTACTTTAAAGAACAATGACAATTGCGACGGACTCATTACTATATTCATTTAGTTATGCTTCATAATTACATGTTAGAACACCCTATCAGAACCTGGAAATCACGACATTAGTGATTTCTGCCAGTGGACATATCAGTTTTTGTGGGGAATGAAAATCAAATAGTGTAGTCTACAGAAAGTAAGCGAAGAATTGTGAAGAGGTCAGTTTTGGAAAGATGTAGAAATATTTAAAGAGTTGTGTGTATTGTGCAGAGGATAGTCACTTTTTTAATTATAATGAAGTGGGTTACAATTCAGGGTTAGGTATAAAAATGTTTATTATGCAAGTACCCTTGATGAGGTGTGCCCCTCCCTGCCCTAGTAGTTTCCCTCAACTGCCAATCCCACTCCCCTCTCCTGACACTTTCCCACTACCGCTAATCTCTTTCTTATAGTATTATAATTGTTCAAGGTCCACCTATGAATGAGAACATATAGTACTCTGTTCTTTATTTCTGTGATAGATCACTGAGTATGATTGACTCTAGATCCATCTGGTTGCTGCAAAGTTCATATGTTTGTCTTTCTTTACGGTTGCATAATATTCCATTGTGTATATGTACCACATTTTTTTTAATCCAGTCCAATTTCAATGGGCAATATGGTTGGTTGAATGATTTTGCTATTGTGAATAGAGCTGCAACCAACATACGTGTGCAGGTATCTTTTTTGTAGAATGATTTGAGTTCCTCCGCATATATTCTCAATAGGGTCACTGCTGCGTTATATGGATGGTCAATTCCTAGTTCTTTCAGAAATTGTCACACTGCCTTTCAGAGAAGTTGGACTAGTTTGCATTCCCACCAGAAATGCAGAAGTGTTCCTTTTTCTCTGCATCCTCACCATAATCTGTTGTTGTTTGTTTTATTAATGGTGGTCATTCTTACAGGGGTCAGGTGGTATCTCAATGTGGTTTTGATTTGTATTTCTCTGATGAAGAGTGAGACTGAGCACTTTTTCATGTGTCTGTTGGCTACCTGTATATCTTCTTTTGAGAAGTGTCTATTCATGTCTTTTACCCACTTTTTAATTGGGCTGTTTGTTTTTTTCCTTTCGGGGCATTTAAGTTTCTTGTAGGTCCCAGATGTTAGGCCTTTGTCAGATATACAGTTGGCAAATATTTTTTCCCATTCTGTGGGCTGTCTCCCTGTTCTCTTGATGGTTTCTTTTGCTTTGCAGAAAGCTCATCAGTTTGATGAGGTACCACTTGTCTATCTTATTTCTTTAAGGTTTTGGCCTTTAGGGTTCTGAATAGGAATTGGTTGCTTGTTCCAATTTCCATAAGGGTATCGCCTGTGTTTTCTAAGATTGTTATAGTTTGAGGTTTTACGTTTAGGTCTTTGCTCCATTTAGAGTTAATTTTTGTGTATGGTGATAGGTAGGGATCCTGTTTCAATCTTCTGCATGTGGTCAGCCAGTTTTTCCAGCACGTTTACTGAATAGGTTCTCCTCTCCCTAGTATTTGTTGTTGGAGGCTTTGTCAAAGAAGATTTGGTTGAGGAATTGAGATTTTGCTTCCAGCATCTCTATCCAGTTCCATTGGTCTATGTGCCTGTTCTTGTACAAATACCAGGCTGTTTTGATTACTGTAGCCTTATAGTAAAGTTTGAAGTCTGAAAGTGTGATACCTCCTGCTTTCTTTTCCTAAGAATTGTTTTGGCTATTTGAGGTTGTTTATGTTTCCATATGAATTTCTGTATTGCCATTTCCAGGACTGAGAAGAATGATTTTGGTAACTTAATGGGTATTGTGTTGAATCTGTGATAGGATGGACATTTTAACAATGTTGATTCTTCCTATCCATGAGCATGGAATATTTTTTCTATTTGTTTGTGTCTTCTTGGATTTCTTTGAGCAATGTTTTGTAGTTTTCATTGTAAAAATCTTTCACTTCCCTGATTAAGAAGATGCCAAGGTATTTCATTTTTGTGTGTGTGTGGCTATTGAAATGGGATTGTGTTTTTAATTTGGGTCTCTACCTGCTTGTTGTTGGTGTATAGGAATGCAACTGTCTTTTGCACATTTATTTTGTACCCCGAGACTTTCCCACGGTCCTTTATCAGTACAAGCAGGTTTTTGACAGATTCTCTCAGATTTTCAAGGTATAGGATCATATCATCAACAAAGAGGGATAACTTGACTTCCTCTTTTCCTATTTGGATAACCCTGATTTCCTTCTCTTGTCTAATTGCCCGAACTAGGACTAACAACACAATGCTGAACAAGAGGGATGAGAGTGGGCAGCCTTGTCTTATGTCAGTTATCAGGTGAAAAGTTTCCATTTTCTGTCCATTTAGCAATATGTTAGCTGTGGGTTTATTGTAGATGGCACTTACTATTTTGAGTTATTTTCCTTCTATACCTAGGTTTTTAAGGGTTTTTATCAACAAGCGATGCTGGATTTTATCAAAAGGTTTTTCTGCATCAAATGAGACAATCATGCGGTTCTTGATTTTACATCTGTTGATGTATTTAACGACATTTATGGTCTTGCAAATGTTGAACCAGCCCTGCATCCTGGGAATGAAACCTACTTGATTTTTAAAATGTGTTTTTTTATCTGATTTGTTCGAATCTTGTTGAGGAATTTTGCATCTATGTTCATAAGAGATATTGGCCTGTAGTTCTCTTTTTTTATTGGATGTTTTCGTGATTTGGGTATCAGTGTGATGCCAGTTTTGTAAGAATTCCATCTTTCATTATTGCGTGAAATACTTCCAATAGGATTGGTATCAGCTCCTCCTTGTACGTTTTGTAGAATTCTGCTGGAAATCTATCTGTTCCAGGGTTTTTTTGTGTTTTTTTTGTAGGTAGTTTTCTTATGACTTTGCCACTTTCCAGGGTTGTTATTGGTCTATCTAATGTCTCAAAATCTTTTTGTTTCAACCTGGAGAGATTGTGTGATGTCAGAAAGTCCTCCATTTCATTTATATTATCAAGTTTTTTTTCCATACAGGTGTACATAGTAATCTCTGATAATCTTTTGTATTTCTTTGAGGTCAGTTGTGATTTGATCTTTTGTATTTTTGAGTGAGTTTTGGGGCTTTTTCTCTCTTTTTCTTGGTCATTCTGGCTAGGGATCCATCAATCTTGTTAATTCATTCAAAGAACCAGCTTTTGGTTTTGTTGATGTTTTTTATGATATATTTGTCTTCTGTGTCCTGTATTTTGGCTCTTATTTTGGTGATTTGAATTCTTCTGCTAAAATTGGGGTTTTGGTGGTCTTCTCTTTCCAGCTTCCTTAGGTGATTTGTTAGTCTCTCCACTTGTGATCTTTCCGTTTTCTTGATGTGTGCTTATAGAGTGATAAATTCCCCTCTTAGTACTGATTTCATGGCATTCCGGAAGTTTTGGTGAGATGTTTCTCCATTTTCATTTAATTCCAGAAATCTTTTAATTTCTGCTTTGATTTCAGTGTTGATCCAGTAGTTGTTCAGCATCATGCTGTTTAGTGTCCACATCCTTGTGGGCTCAGGGGAAATGTTGTTGGTGTTGATATTTATTTTTATTTCACTGTAGTCCAAGAATGTTCAAGGCAAGAGTTCGATCTTACGGAATTTGTTTATGCTTGATTTATGACCAAAGATTGATCAATCTTGGGGTATGTTTCATGTGGTGATGAGTAGAATGTATATTCTGTGGTTGTTGGGTGGAATAATCTGTAGGTATCTATTTAGTCCATTTGGTAGAGTGTCAAGTTTAGGTTCTGAATCTTCTTGTTGATTTTTTACTACAGTGATCTATCTAGGGCTGTCAGTGGGGTATTCAATTCCCCTGCTATAATAGTGTTAGGGTCAATATCTTTCTTTAGTTTATTTAGTAGTTGCTTTATAAATGCTAGTGCTCCTGTGTTGGGTACATACATATTTAGGATGGGTATTTCTTGTTGATGGATTGAATCTTTTATCATTTTGTAGTGACCTTTTGCATCCCTTTACACTTTTGATAGCTTAATGGTTGTTTTGTCTGATATTAAGATCGCAACTCTTGCTTTCTCTTGTGATCCATTGGGCTGGAAATTCATTTTCCATCCTTTAACTTTGAGTTTGTGTGTGTGACTCATGCTGAGATGAGTCTCCTGAATGCAGCAAATAATTGGCTCATGGTTTCTTATCCAGTTTGCCATTCTGTGTCTTTTCAGTGGTGCATTTAGTACACTCACACCCAGGCTGATTATTGAAATGTGAATGTTTCTCTCTGTCATGAGGTTCTTATAAAGTTTTTTCTTTGTTTGCTTGTTTTCTTTTGGCTTTGGGGTTAATGTATGTGTGTGTTTACAAGTTTTTGTTGCTCCATATTCTCTGTTGATTCTGTGCTCTGCTGTTCTCTTGGGAAGTGTATGGTCATCCCTTTTTTCCCTCTTCTGTGGTTAATGCCTTTTTTATGTCTTCTGTAGAGCTGGTCTGAAAGCTGCATAATCTCTTAGGGATTGGATTTCTGGGAAGGATTTTAATTCTCCATCACTGATGAAGCTAAGCTTTACTGGATAGGAAATTTTGGGTTGAAATTGTTTTTCTTTGAGGACTTTGAATATAGAGTTCTAGTTCCTTCTTGCTTGTAGTGCTTCTGCCTATAGGTCTGCTGCTATTCTGATTAGTTTTTCCAGTAGGTAGTCTGACCTTTCTCTCTTGCTGCCTTTAAGATGTCTTTTTTGTGCCTAATTTGTATAGGTCAATTACTATTTGTTTAGGGGTTAGTCTTCACATTTGATATCTTGTGTGGTTTCTCTGTATCTCTTGTGCTTGACTGGTCACATCTCTGGTGAGATGGGAAAAGTTTTCTTGGATTACCTCCTCAAATACTTGCTCCAAGTTGTTCTCTATTTCCCTTCCTTCTTCTGGGATACCATGCAGGTATAGGTTTGGCCTCTTGATATGATCACACATCTCTTGTAGGCTTTGTTCTTTCTTTCTGAGTCTTCTTTCTATGTTTTTTACAGATGGTGTTAATTCCATGTTCTGGTCTTCAAGTTCTGAGATTCTTCCTTCAGCTAGATTAATTCTGCTTTCTATGCTTGTCAACTTGTTATTTGTTTCCTAGATGAAATTTTGTATTGCCAAAATCTCTGTTACATGTTCTTTCAGTGTTGTATCTTGTGTTTCTTGAGTCTTATTCACTCTCTCCATCCATTCCCTAATCCCTGTCATATTCTGGGGCCAGTTGTTGGTGACTTCCATTGTTTTGGTACCAAAGTCTGATTTTTCAGGAGTTTTGTCTTTGGTACACTTGAAATTGCCTGAGGTCTTCCTTTGGTTTTCCTCATTTGTTACAGAAATCTTGTTTTTCTCTCTAGTTCTGTTATTAAGTGTTAGTGGAAGAGGCTTTCCCTTCTGATGTTCTCTCAGTCCTCTATTCTTCTCTGATCCAGGCTCTGGATTTGTTCTATTTTGAAATATGATGGCGAATGGGAAGCTTTGCTGTCTCTTGTGGTTTTTGTAATTTGAACAAAGTAGGGGATGGGGCACTAGGAAAAAGAAACTACTTATAAATTAAAATGTTCACTTATTGTAGTATTATTGTTCACTGAGACCCATTCCCTACCACCACTATATATGATGATGCAAAGCAGAAACCAATGCAAAAACAATTTAACACATACACACACAACCCAAAACAATATGGAATAAACAAAGTAAAACAAAACAAATAACAACAACAAAACCCCCAAGAAAACTAAACACACACATGCATGGCTAGCACAAAGTATATAGTGAAGAAAAACACAAAGATTGGTGAAAGATTTAAAAAAAAAAGGGGGGGGGATTCAGGTCAAACCCTCACACATATATTGACACACACCTTAAACTATAAAAAAATTAATATTAAAAAAAGAAGAATAAAAGAGCAAAAACCAACAAGATCAAAATCAAAAGATGAACACCAATCATTCACATACACTCATAAACAGAAGACAACAAATAAATAAATAATAAAAGAAGAAAGAAACAGAAAAAGAAAAGAAAATAAATCGGGAGGGGGGATGCAGATCAAACCCTCACATACACATTCATGCACAAAGGGAAAATATTTTTTAAAAGATGAACTAACAAACAGTCAAAAATTTTTTACAAATTTAAAAAAATAATTGAAAAGCTCTGCCCTCTTGCTGCAGTCTCTGTAATTGTTCCTCTAATCAGGTCTCTCCTACAGAGCCACCTCTTTCACCCTCTCCTCGGGGAATGAAACAGGGAAGGAGGGCCAGCAGAGGAGGTGGGTGGGGCTGTAGCCCTCCCCTCCCACTCTCTTATGGTCAAGGAGATCTCCTCCCATGAGGAGGTATGGGATTATCTCTTCCCCAGGTATATACTCTCACTGGGGATGTCCCAACCAGGCCTATCCTGGAATAGAGTTCTCCTATTGTGACTGAAGTCCAGGCTCCAAGTGGGTTTGTCCCACTCAGTCTTGGCCTAGCTGCGTACGTCTGACATTCAGAGAATTGCTGGGGAGGAGAAGGTTTGGGTCAGCCCCAGACTCACCATTGATCTCTTTGTAGTTTTTTCTCCTCCTTTTCTGACCACACCCTTTGTCCCATGATTGGTTCAGGGTAGGGTGTGGGGCACCTGGAACTCAGCATTCTCAGGTCCCTCTGAATTTGTGTTCTCAGGATATTCCCTCTGGACCATGATCAATCCCTGAGTAGTGATCCACCATTCACAGAGATAGGGTCTGTTGCTCTGTGGTGAGCAAGTTGGAGCACTTTCCTGCCCCACCTTCAAGATGGTGGTGTGGTGCCTCTCTTGTCCTCTTCCCTGGGAACTTGCCTCTCTACTCCTTCTGTAGTCCCTGCCTGTGCCCTGCCAGGTGCTGAAGTGGTGAGGCAAGGCCAGTAGTCACAGTCTCTCTCCTGCTTCAGTGATGAGGAAGAGCCTGAGGCAATAGTTTCTCCCCGCCACTTTTTCAAA
Organism: Carlito syrichta; assembly: GCF_000164805.1. NCBI lineage: Eukaryota > Metazoa > Chordata > Mammalia > Primates > Tarsiidae > Carlito > Carlito syrichta. The sequence goes on along the minus strand of NW_007260456.1, from coordinate 98,221 downwards.
GTGGAAAATTTCTGTCCATTTTTAAAAAAACACAATGGTGCTCCACTTCTGCTACCTGGGAAGAGCCAGGGATGAAGAAGAGAAGTTGCAGCACCAGCCATTTCACCAGGGTCCTGGCCACCCTCTCATGACCCCCACTTAGACACTCTCCCAGTATTTTCTTCCCAGGGAGGGTTTATTGATTTAAAAAAAGAAAAAGAAAAGAAAAAGAAAATGGCACTCGGCTTCTGCATCTGGGGAATTGCTAGGGTCAAATCCCAGCTGCTGTGGCACCAGTGGCTGCACTGGTTGCAAGCTCCCTAGCCCTCACTCAGTCAGCCACTCTTACACCCACTTGCTCACTAGCACATACACAAAATTTTCCATACACTCACTCACTCACATGGGGAATCACACAGTCTGACTGGCTCAGATGCCATCTTCCCAACTCTTGAATTGTTACTTTTAAGTCCTTATGTCATTTTGAAATCCTCCATTAGAAAAAAAAAAGCTCATGTGGCCATCTCTTAAGAAATGTACCAGTTCATCCGATCAACTTAGAGTGAGTCAACAAGGTTATCTTTTTACAATAGGTGATAGAGAGTTTTAATTTAAGGAAAAATTTATCCAAACCATTTATTTAAGCAAGATTGTTTACTGCTTGTTTCTTAGTCTGCTCAGTTTGAACAAAAGGAGATGGAGAAAGCAGGGAGGAATAAAGCAAAGAAGAATGTTGGAAACTTCTTAGATTCTGAAGACTGGGACCAGAAAGTCAACTGACAGTGAAAGTGCTATTCTTCAAATAAAGAAAAGGATACTGCCTAAAACAATTCAATATCCTTGGAGTTGCCATGCCTACCTCAGGAATAGGGAGAAAAGCTAGTTCCTCCTCAGTTTCAGAGTGTGGGGCTCTAGCAGAGATCCTGGGGAACAAGGGCAGCTCCCAGATCTAAAGAGACAGGCCACCCTGCAGAGTTCTGGGACTGATGCTGTCACCACTGTGAAGGCGGAAAATTGAGTCAAATAAATGGTTCTTGTGCCAAGGGAATTTGCCTTGCTAGGTATTGTACTTGCCTGGGACCCATACCTCTTTCCCTCTTTCATATTTCTCCCTTTCAGAATGGAATTATCTATTTTATGCCTATGCCACCATTGTGCACATATTGTCTGGTTTTCCAAGTCCACGGCTGAAAGGGAAATCTGCCCCAGAATAAAATGTCTCTCAAGTTTCACTCACAACTTAGAATTGATGCCGGAACAAGTTAAGACCTGTGGGACTGTTATGGTGGAATTAATGTATTGTGCACGCGATTAATGTCCTAAATTTTGAGGGTCTAGGAATGAAATGCTTGAGACTGAATTGTATCTGCTCCAAAATTCATATGTTGAAACCTTCGCCCTAATGTGACTATTAAAGTACATAACTAGAAGAAGTCATAAGAGTATAACCTTGATCTGATAGCATTATTGTTCTTATAAAAATAAATTCCAAGCCGGGCTCGGTGGCTCAGCCTGTAATCCTGCACTTTGGGATGCTGAGGTGAGTGAATTGCCTGAGTCCGGGGGTTCAAGACCTGCCTGGGCAACTTGGCGAGACCTCATCTCTACAATAAATCAAAAATATTAGCCGGGCGTGGTAGCGTGCGCTTGTAGTTTCAGCTACTTGGAAGGCTGAGGCAGAAGGATGGCCGGAGCCCAGCAGGTGGAGGTTGTGGTGGCCGGGAGCAGCCACTGCACTCCAGTCTGGGCGACGGAGTGAGACTCCAACTCAAAATAAATAAATAAATAAATAAATAAATAAATAAATTCCAATGATCTAAATCTCTCTCTCTACCCTATGAGCCTAGTGAGAAGGCTGCCATCTGCAAACCAGGAAGGGAGCACTCACCACAAAATTTTTGACCTTAGATTTCCCAGTTTTCAAAAAATGTGAGATAACTAATTTCTGTTGCTTAAGGCAGTCAATCTCTGTTTTTTTGTTTGTTTGTTTGCTCGCTTTCTTGCTTTGTTTGTCTTTTTGCAATATGGATAGGCTGAGCATCTTTCAAGTCTCAAAGTTTTGGTTTATTTTTGCTTAAGAATTCCTTCTGTAATTTATTTATCTTTTTTCCACATTATCCTATTAGCAACAAGGTCTCAAGTCATACAGTCAATATTTTGCTTAGTAATCTTTTCTGCTAAATATTCAATTTTCCTGTTCACAGTTTCTACTTTCAAAAAAAGCACTATAAGCAATTCAGTCAAGTTGCCACTTTATAACAAAGATTGCATTTCCTCTAGCTTCCAATAACTTGTTCCTTATTTTAATTTGAGATCTCATTCATATTTCTAGAGTGCCCCTCAACAGGCTTCCAACTTCTACTCATTACATGATTCAAAAGCTACTTCCATATTTCTTATATTTGTTACTGTAGCACTTCATTCTTTTTATCAAAATCTGTCTTAGTCTGCTCAGGCTTCCATAATAAAATACCATAGATGGGCCACTTAAACAAAAGAAATATTCTGCAGCCTGTGAAGTCCAAAATCAAGGGGCCAGGTAATTTCTGGTGGAGTCCATCTTACTGGTTTACAGATGGCTGCCTTCTCACTGTGTCTTCGCATGATATAAATAGAATGAGAGAAAGAGAGAGAAGGAGGAGGAGGAGGAGGAGGAGCAGGAGCAGAAGGAGGAGGAATAGAGGGAAGGGAAAGAGGGAGGGAGGGAAAGAAAAAGAGAGAGAAGATAAAGAGAAAGAGGTCTCTCTCTAATCTCTGGTGTCTCTTATTATAAGGATACTAATTCAACAGATCAGGTTTCACCCTAATGTCCTCTTTTATTTATTTATTTTTTTGAGTTGGAGTCTCACTGTCGCCCAGATTGGAGTGCAGTGGCCACTCCCGACCACTGCAGCCTCGACCTGCTGGGCTCCGGCGATCCTTCCGCCTCAGCCTTCCAAGTAGCTGGAACTACAGGTGCATGCTACCACGCCCAGCTAATTTTTTTGATTTATTGTACAGATGGGGTCTCGCCTGCCCAGGCGGGTCTCAAACCCGAGGGTTCAGGCAATCCACTCACCCCAGCCTCCCAAAGGCGCAGGATTACAGGCTGACTCACCAAGCCTGGCTCTCTTTTAATCTTAATTGCTTCCTTACTATAAATATAGTTACATGAGGAGTTATGGCTTCAACATATGAATTTTGAGGGCACACAGCAGCATGATTTTTGTTTTAAATACATGACCGTAACTTTTTATCTTTAGTTTAATTTATAAGCACAATATGGTAATGATCCATACCGCTTAGAGCAACAGGTTGCTCAATCCCACGTGACACTCTGAGAGCCTTACGATGTGCCTTCCAGAGCCATATGCCTGGGGGAAATAAAAGGAAAATACCTTCTCTATGAACTTCTGTGCCCCACTGACAGGAGTCATGCTGCAGTGTGTTAACTCTTCTTTATGTCTACTTTAAACATTGGGTTAATATTGAGTGGGCATTCTCATTCCCCTTCTACATGTCAGTTCCAGAGGTTCACAGTGTGATGCTGCCAACTTGTACCCACGCAACAATGGTTCGAGCCTGAAGCCTATGTGGAGCTTAGCACAGCAGTACCCAGAATAGAAATTGAAACTGAAAGTCTTTGAATTGGTATCAAGAGAAATGTGTGATTCAAGCTGTTACAAATTTAAAATGGTCACAGATTGTTTTACACTTCTCTCATTGAAAAGAAAGTGTCTTTATGTCCCTTCTCCTTGAATCTGGGAAATTCCCTGATGGAATATGAGTTTCAGGTCCACACCATAAGACACTGGCAGCAGGTTCCAATAGTATTTGGTTGGAATACTGGTTTTGAGAAACCAGCTATCGTGCTGTGAAAAGCTCAGATCAAGGAGAAACCACATGTAGACAATTTGTTTTATATTTCCAGCTAAACTCCCCAAAGCCCACACCAACTGCCAGGCAAGTAACTGTGCCATCTTAGACATCCAGCCCAATTCAGCAGTCAACTAATATTACTACGTAACAGAATCCAAGTGAGAATGCCCATTGAGTCCACTTGACCCAGTGAATTGTGAGAGATAAAAATAAATCATTGCCTAAGACACAAGATAAGGATACAAAATGGACATGGTATTGATAATTATATTGAGTAGTCAATAAGTTAATTTTATTGGTAATCAAAAGTAGTTTTTATTTTACTTATTAACATTGGATGCTATTGTTGGAGCATATTTTGAGAGAAATTTCATTGTGTTCTGAGCTCTTTTTTGTTGACAAAACATAGGTTTTGCTTATTTATTTATTTTTGCTTTAATATATATAAAGATATTTTTATATATAGCTTTATAGGGTTTATATATACAGGGTTTGTGTGTGTGTATATATATATATATATATATACATATATATATGGCTGATGCATAAGTTCATAGCATTTGTTTTTGGCATGGCAACATTATGGTGTTGGGATTTTTTTTTTTTAATCATTTTTCATTTGGAGTGACAATGTTGTGCTTGTGAATATATTAGTACTATTTGTTAGATAAAGAAGCTAAAGTATCAAGTGGAAAAAAAATGAACATTTCCAACATATTCTTCTATTTGAGTTTAACAGAGGAGTCAAAGTAGTGGAGGTGACCTGACACATTTGTGCCATGTACAGGGATAATGCTTTAGGGGAAAGCATGATAAGAAAATGGTTTTGCCATTTCAAAGAGAGACACTTTGATCTGAGTGATTCTCCAAGTTCAGGGAGACCTTGGAATTTGATAAAGACCATTTAAATGCTTTAATCCATGATGAGTCATGTCAGTCAATCCAAGAATTGGCAAATATGATGAACTGGGACCAGTCAACAATAGTGTGACATTTGCTTTACATGGGAAAGCAAAAAATGCTGTTAACTTATTCACCAACCCAATATATTGTGAAATTATTACTAATAATGTTAACTAACACATCTATTATGTCGCATAGTTATCTGAGCTCTTGAGGACAGAGCTTTTGTCTAATTTTAAAATTAGTTTTTGTATCACTATTGCTTCTCATGAATAGAGGCACAAAGTAGACAGTTAAGGTGGTAAAATGTTTACTACAATATATTAGTGTTTGTGGAAATGCAGAAGACAAGTAACTGATAATAATTAATAATAATAGCAATTAATTGATGTATTTTTTCTTTCATGATATGAACTATATCTTGTAATTTCCTGATCCTAGTCAGTAATTAAAAATCACTATAGATCAGATTGTTCAGAGAAACAATTTGATTTGCCCATATTTTCTCTAAACATGCCTAAATTAAGGAACATTCCCACTGCAAACTAGTTTTATCTAGACTACCCATAACATGATCATTGTTTTCTACTGACTTTAACAATAAGTGAGACACCATCAAACTGAAAACCTTCTGCAAAGCCAAAGAAACCATCAGGAGATTGGGAAGATAGTCCACAGAATGAGAAAAAATATTTGCCAACTATATGTGACAAAGCCCTAACATCCAGGTACTACAAGGAACTCAAATGTGCTGTAAGGAAAAAAACAAACAGCCCTATTAAAAACTGGACAAAAGACATGATTCGACACTTCTAAAAAGAAGACATATGAGCAGCCAACAGACACATGAAAAACAGCTCAGCCTCACTAATCATCAGAGAAATACAAATCAAAACCACATTGAGGTACCATCTACCTCCAGTAAGAATGGCCATCATTAATAAAAACAAAAACAAAAACAAAAAAACAGATGCTGGCGAGAATGCAGAAAAAAGGGAACACTTCTACACTGTTGGTGGGAATGCAAACTAGTTTACCCTCTAAGGAAAACAGTGTGGTGATTCCTAAAAGAACTACAAATTGACCTTCCACACAACCCAGCAATCCCTTTTTTGGGAATATTACCTAGAGGAGCTTAAATCACTCTACAAAAAAGATAACTACACATGCATGTTTATTGCAGCACTATTTACAATAATGTAAAAACATGAAACCATCCATTCTGCCCATTGAAACTGTGTTTGATAAAAAAAGGTGTGGTATATGTATGTGATGGAAATATTATGCAGCCATAAAGAAGAACAAAACCATGGACTTTGCAACAACTTGGATGGATTTAGAGTCTATAATATTCCATGATTTACTACAAAAACAAAGAACTGAGTAGCACCAGTTCTCATTCATAAGTTGACCCCAAACATTTACCATAATACAATAAGACAGGGATTGGCAGTAGCTGGAAACTGCCTTTGGGGGGAGGCACATAGCATCAGTAAGGGTACCTTATCTCAAACCTGGTAAAGTAGGGACCAAAGGGAGACCCAAATTTACCTGTATGATGACCACTTGTATACCTAATCCTAAATCGTACCCCACATTTTTAAAATTAAAAAAAATAAAAAACAAGATGCATTATACAAATATTTTTTAAATTTTCTATTATACAAATCATTATAATTGTGTCCAGGTAAACTTAAGTAACATGGTTTTAAATAACGAGAATCTGATCTACAAAATGACCTAAGTCATTGAGTAGAACTTAAAATTGTCAATTAATTTTGTTGTTCAAAACCTATAAGAAAATATCTGTGAAATTTGTATTATTTTCCTGAATAAGTTGTTACTGGACTTTTAATGCATATAAGCATTTCTCTATTTGTGGAATGCTTATATTTTATTATTGTGTCATCATATTTTATTTATATTTATGATGGCAAATTAAGAGAATTGTCATATTAGTTACACATAATATTTTTATTGAATAATTTATTCTGTCAGAAGGAAGAGGGATGGTTGGATGAAAAAAATCACCTTTTGGGTACAATGTGCACAGGTGGGGGTGGTGGGTATACTTAAAACCCAGAATTCTTTGCCACTATACAATGCATTCATGAAACCAATAACCATTTGTACCCCTAAAGCTTCAAAATAATTTTTTAAATGATAATAACAACAATAATTTATTGTGTGCAATAAAACAAGTATCATCTTCATACCAGTGTTTCATAACATTATTTCTACTTTAGGAACTCTCAGAATGGAGATATAGCCTCCTTTTGAAACTAAAAATAGGCCATATGCCAGAGAGTACATTACTGTGATGCTTATTACTTATAGTTCTAATTTGTCAGTTTGTAGTGCTAATTTCATAATAAAGTCTCTTCACTGATATTCACACTAATGATCATTCTTCTACTTACCATGATCACACTTTTGTGTTGTAAAATCCTGTTTAAGTGACACACTTGCCCACAAGCACATGCCTGTACACTCATAAAGCACTATTATAGAAAAAAATGTGTGCTCTCTCAGTTCCCTGTGTTCTTGATCTTGTAGACATAGATTAACCAAAGGAGATCCTTTTCTTCTTTGATATCTCAAAAGCCAGGTATCTTTTCCTATCTTCTTTCCAGTGCTGGTCAGGGCCACAGAAATATTCACTTCTCATAGTATTTATGACCCCTGCAGCAAGTCTCTCTTAAATAGCAGTTGTCTTTTTTTAGAGAACGGCATGGTAATGTTATTTCAGAGCCTAATACTGATAAATAAGATCTATCACTATAAAACAAGTATGTAATTGTATTGTTGAATTTTACATGTTGAAGCATTCAATAATGTAGTTCAACTAGAAGTCTCGTTTTCCCAGGAATATTTTGCTACTGCATTTTCACCACTGGGAAGAAAAAAGTAAAGGATAATCACAGTTATTAGAAAAGAAAGTTTGTAGGTTGGTATCTAGGCATAATAAAGAATTATAGTTATAATGAAAACACTACCAGCCTTTCAACAAAGGTTAAAGCTATATATGTTTGAGAAAAATATCTTTGCTCATTATAATACCTGGTACATCATGGTATAATTAAGATTGTGTCACTCTTTCCATTATAAATCACCATTTTAAAGACTCATAAAACAGCTGTAAAAATGAGCTCCAGGCTCAACTTGGCATGTAAAATATTAACCCAAGAGAATTTATGTTTTTTACTTTACTTTTATTTTATTTTTTTTACAAAACTGTCTTTCAAGCCTTTTTAAAATAAAGTAAAATTTCAAGTAGATTTTTTTTTTCTGGTGGTTTTTTGGCACTTAATAAATCAAAACCAGTCTTGCTTGTTAAAAACCAAATCTTGTGAGTACTTGGTGAATTAGGAGAGGTGATCATTTTGAGTGCTTCAAATGACTCCTTTAAAAGTGTCTTAAATATTTTAAACATTACATGTGATTACTAAATATCTAAAGAGTTTTATAAGCCACCTACTAGGAAACCTTTTGCTCTTTTCCTTTCCAGATGGTATTAAAGACTTTAATGATGCCAAAGTATAGTGAAAGGCACTTTGCTATTATAGGTGTGATTCACTATTTCAGAAATTAAGGTTCCATGAGATGGCTCCCTATGGCAAACCATTCTAGCCTATTAATCCATTTGTGGAGTCTTGTCCACCTGTGCCCACCAAGTGTGCTCAATGCTCCACCTGGTTGATATGCATTGTAAACTGCAACCAATTGCATATTTGGAGTGATGACTTTACAATATTCTAAACATTACAAAGAAAATAGTTTGTCACCAATGCCAATAGCCTAAATGTAAGTCAAGAGCCCATTTGCCCAGCAAGACTCAACTGCAGAAGCTATTAAAAAGTTACTATGTAAAAATCACACCTTAAATAGAGTCAGTAGCTAAATCATTCTATGTGTCCAGACCTTGTTCTCTGTAACACAGGAATTTATTTTATTTCTAGTAGAAATCTAATTGACTCTGAAGGTGAGAAAATTGATATTTTGGCGGGTTTTGGTCTGCATGCATCTCTCTTTTAAATCTGAAGAGAATGTGCACAGTTGGCCAATCTTAAATATCATAATCATTTTAATTTAAATATAAATTTGATTTCACTTAAATAGCTGAACACTCAAATTTAGGTCATTAGCTGTCATTATTAATAGGATTTCTTTTGTTAAATGAGTCATATTGTTCAGACCCAGGAATTTCCCCTATTTTTTGTGTTCTTTCCAAGCACAAAGTGGTATGCTAAATGCTTTCAGTTATACTACCTCATTTAATTCTCACAGCAACCTTGTGAGTTAGTATCTATTTGGCCTCCGATATGAAGGTGAGAAAATTGAAGAAAAAAGAAACTAAACTTCTACACCATGTACAACTGATTGATTTATTTATTTACTCACTCACTCACTCAATTACTTACCTACTTACTTACTTATACTTGTTGAGTTGTGAGGTCTCACTCTGTTGCCCAAGCAGAAGTGAAGTGATGTGATCATAGCTCACCGCAGATTCAACCTCTTAGACTCAGGAAATCCTTCCACCTCAGCCTCCTGAGTAGCTGGGACTACAGTTGTGTGCCACCATGCCCAACTAATTTATTATTATTATTATTATTTGCAGAGATAAGGTCTTCGTATATTGCCCAGGTTGGTTCTTAAACTCCTGGCCTCAAGCAACCCTCCTGCCTCTGCCTCCCAAAGTGCTGGGGTTACAGGCGTGAGCCACTGCTCTTGGCCTGATATATAGACTCAGGAAATCTGACTTTAAAGAAATAGCCTTTATAGTATGGTGGCTCTCAAAACTCCTTCATGCCAGTCACAATGATCGAGATTAATTAATTTGGTTGTTTATTTTTGCTGCACAAGTAGAAATGCCAAGAGAAAGTAAAATGTTCAACTACGGCAGATGATTCATACATAGACTGCATGTACACACACAACAGCATAGAAAGAAAGAATTACTCCAGAACTTCAGATTCCATGAGATGACTCCCTATGGCAAACCATTCCAGCCTATTAATCCGTTTGTGGAGTGAAAAAGCCTTCAGATCATTTCAGTTTCCAACTCTTTGAGTTGCTCCCAATCATTTGAGTCTTCCATACTACAACCCCAATCATTAAGAAGCAGAGAAAGTTATCCTGGTCTACCTTGTCTAAATTCCTGACTCACACAATCTGTAAACATATTGCAATTATTTTTGGTTAATATCATTTAGTTCCAGGGTGATCTGCTACATAAAGTGGGTAAACAGGGTAACCAGTTATTCAGTCACTTTTGAAAAAAATTAAGTTTAGCTTCTGATCAGTCTTTAAAATATCAATTCAATTTGGACTTAACCTGCTTAAAAGAATCTAATAGCATTAATGACATGGATTTCCAATAGAAAGGAATTCAGATATATAGGATCTGTGTTTAAAGTCCTACAGTATCCACTCTACTAAATATATTTGATATGTATGAGCTTTTTGAGGGGAGAAACTAAAAACTTGTTTCCCCCATTTTTAACTCCCACCCTCTGTTACAATGCAGGGTACATCTCAGCCTTTGGGAGGCTGAGGTGAGTGGATTGCCTGAGCCCGTGGGTTCGAGACCCACCTGGGCAGCGAGACTTCATCTCTACAATAAATCAAAAAATCAGCCGGGCGGGGTAGCGCACGCCTGTAATTCCGGCTACTCGGAAGGCTGAGGCGGAAGGATCACCTGAGCCCAGCAGGTCGAGGCTGCGGTGGCCGGGAGTGGCCACTGCACTCCAGTCTGGGAGACAGAGTGAGACTCCAACTCAAAAACTCAACAGGAATGAATACTATTATTATAGTTTATAGATACATTGTAGTTGAAACTAAAATTCAAATGTATTTCCCTCAAACTGTATGTGTTTGTTTCTCTTGTGATAGCATTTCCTAAAATCATACGAAGAACTGAGAAGAGATGAGGCAAAACAACACAATGATTGACTCCTTAATTTTTTTTGGGGGGGGGTGGTGGTTTGAGTTGGAGTCTCACTTTGTTGCCCAGACTGGAGTG
>NW_007260456.1:49610-87424 GCF_000164805.1 Carlito syrichta | reverse complement strand
CAGCCTTTTGAGTAGCCGGAATTACAGGCACGCGCTACCACGCCTGGCTGATTTTTTTTCTTTATTGTAGAGATGAGGTCTTGCCAAGTTGCCCGGGCGGGTCTTGAACCCACGGACTCAGACAATCTACTCACCTCAGCCTCCCAAAGCGTGGGATTACAGGCTGAGCCACTGAGTCCAGTGACTCCTTAATTTTAATATGTATGGTAAATTTAGCCTATTTTCTTTGGAATACAGAAAAATGTTTACTTTGGGACTTATGCACTCAAAAAGCCCTTGTGATGAGATTGATTTATACTGAGATCTCCTGATGTACTCATAATGAGATAGCTTTTGTTTAGGTCTAGGATAACCTAACAGAGAACAACTTATTTTTCATATGCATATTTGATCTAGGAGCCCAGCTTTACTGCATAATGATATGGACTAAACACTTTGCCTAATGTCATGCAAGTATAGTTTTGTGTCCAGAGGCAGTCTGGATGTTAAAACACAATATGTATTTTAGTTATTTGAAAGTTAAAATAATAGTTGTAACTTCTATTTTTTCTCTTTAGTCTTTTTACATCTTTGATTATCTAGATGAGAAATATATTTTATTTAGTTGAATATCACTGAAATTTTTTTAGTGTCTAGGAAGGCAAAAACATATACAACAATTTTAGTTAATGGCTTTAAATGTTGAAATAATGTATGCTTAGATATTTCTATCTTTTGAAATTCCCTGAATAAAATGTCACTTTTTGCATTATTTGCCTTGGAAAATAAATGTAGGGGAAAAAAACATTTGTTGAATTTACATGTGACATCTACATTTAAATACACTTGATCCAAGAAATGCAGTATTTTTAAAGTGTGACAAACACTAAATGTGTATGAAAAGGTTTTGCAAAGTGTTAGTTACTATACAAAATCATGCCTTTTTATAAATAAAGCAGCATATTATATATCATTAAACAAATTTCTACCTACACAGGCTTTCCCGCAGAATTTTCTGTTTAGTAATAAAAACATCTAATTATTTTTCTCTTAGTTAATGCCAATGGCTCATTCATTTATAAATTCCCAATATTTATTAAGTGTTCTCATGACTTCTACTGCTCTTACTTGTGTTCTGATACTTTCCAAATCTCTAACACAGAGCTCTTTCTTTAGTTCCTTATGGATATGCCTAACTCAAGAGCAGCTCTTGACTAGATGTGCAACATAAACTTCAGCTTCAGCAGACCAAAAATCTTTACTTCCCATTTCTTCTTACACTACAAATACCTATATTGATTGATAGTCCTACTGTTTATTTAGCCCAAGGTTTTCAACACAGGTTAACTTATCTGAATCTGTCTGTTTGTGCACATCTCTTATTTTTGTTTGGAAGGTAATGATAGTCTCCAAAGACATATGAAAAAATGTCCAGCATCACTAATCATCAGGAAAATGCAAATTTCAAACTAAAATAAGATATCATTTGTCAAAATGACTATTATCAAAAAGGCTAAAGATAATTGCTTATGAGTATGTGGAGAAGAGAGAACCCTGGGACACTTTTTTGTGGGAATATAAACTAATTTAGTATAGCTATTATGGAAAACAAAATCAAATAATTGATAATAGAACTACCATTTGATGCAGCAATTCCACTACTGAATATAGACCAAAGGAAATAAAGTAATTATGTTGAAAAGATGGCTGCACGCCATGTTCACTGCAGCATTATTTATTATAGCTAAACTATGGAGTCAACCTAAGTATTCATAATAAATTAATGAATAAAGAAAATGTGGTATACATACCATATAATAGAATACTATTTAGCCTTAAAAAGGAAGGAGGAAGAATACTGTTATTTGTGACAACATGAATGAAGCTGGAGGACAATTAAGTTAAGTGAAACAAGCCAGGCACAGAAAGATAAAAACACATGATCTCCTTTACATGTGGAATCTGAAAAAGGCAAATTCATAGAAGTAGAAATAGAATGGAGGTTACTCAGGGCTGGAGGGATGGGAACAGGAAAACTGGGGAGAAGTTGGCCAAAGGATACAAATTTTGGTTAAGTAGGAAGAATAAGCTCAAGAGATCTATTCTAAAATGTGGTGATTATAGATAATAACAATATATGATAGTCTTGAAAATTGCTAAGAGGTTGTACTAGATTACACTTCCATCAATAGCGTAGAGGTGGTCCCTTTTCCCCACATCCTCTCCAGCAGTTGTTGTTTTTTGAGTTATTAATAATGGCCATCCTGACTAAAGGTGGTATCTCAGAATGGTTTTAATTTGCATTTCTTTTATGATTAGTGAGGCTGAGCATTTTTTCATGTATCTGGTGGCTGCTTGTAAGTCTTCTGAGAATTGTCTATTCATACCTTTTGCCTATTTTTTAATAGGGTTGTTTGTTTTTTATTCCTTTCAGCATGTTTGAGTTCCTTATAGACCCTGGATGTTAGGCCATCAGATTTACAGTTGGCAAATATTACTGAGTATTATAGACCCTAAATCCATCCAAGTTGCTGTGAAGTTGATAATTTTGTCCTTTATGGCTGTGAAATATTCCACTGTGTATATGTACTGTATTCTTTTTATCCAGTCTACTTTTGATGAGCAACACAGTTGGTTTCCTGTTCTTGCTATTGTGAATAGTGCTGCAATGAACATGCATGTGCAGGTATTATTTTTGTAGAATAATTTGAGTTCCTCTGAGTATATTTCCAGAACGGGAGTTGCTGGGTCATATGGAAGGTCAATTTTTAGATCTAAATGTAAAACCTCAAACATAAGAACCTTAGAAAATGCAGGAGACACCCTTATGGAAATTGGAACCGGCAGCAAATTCCTGATCAAAGCCCCAAATACCCATGCCATAAGACATAAGATAGTCAACTGGGATCTAATCAGACTGAAAAGCTTCTGCAAAGCAAAATAAACCATCAAGAGAGCGGGGAGATTGTCCACAAAATGGGAAAAAATATTTGCCAACTGCAAATTCATTTCTATTATAGATGACTGAGTATGATAGCCGCTAAATCCATCCAAGTTGCTGTGAAGTCTGTATGTTTGTTCTTCTTTATGGCTGCCTAATATTCCATTGTGTTTAAGTACCACATATTATTTATCCAGTCCAGCATCAATGGGCAATATGGTTGGTTCCACGTTTTTGCTATAGTGAATAGAGCTGCAACAAACATGTGTATGCAGGGATCTTTTTTGCAAAATGATTTGAGTTCCTCTGGGTATAATCCCAATTGGGGGATTGCTGGGTCATATGGAAGGTCAATTTCCAGTTCTCTCAGAAATCGCCACACTGTCTTCCAAAGAGGTTGCACTAGTTTGCATTCCCACCAGCAGTGTAGAAGCGTTCCTTTTTCTCCGCATACTCACTAGCATCTGTCGTTGTTTGTTTTATTAAAGATGGTCATTCTTGCTGGGATTAGGTGGTATCTCATTGTGGTTTTGGTTTGCATTTCTCTGATGATGAGTGAGTTTGAGCGCTTTTTCATGTGTCTGTTGGCTACCCATATATCTTCTTTTGAGAAGTGTCTATTCATGTCTTTTGCCCACTTTTAAATGGGGCTGTATACTTTTTTCCATTTGGCACGTTTGGGTTCCTTGTACATAAAAGATGTTAGGCCTTTGTCAGATGTACAGTTGGCAAATATTTTTCCCATTCTATGATCTGTCTCCCTGCTCTCTTGATGGTTTCTATTTGCTTAGCAGAAGTTTGTCAGTTTGATGAGGTCCCACTTGTCTAACTTATTTTTATTTTTAATTTTTAACTTTTTTTATTTTAAAATGTTGGGGAACAATTCAGGGTTAGGTCTACAAATGTTCATTGTGTAGGTACCCTTGTCGATGAGGTGCCCTCCCTTCCTCCCCCCCGCCCCCCCACTGTTTCTCACTATTGTCAATCCTTTTCTTATAGTATTATAGTAGTTGTTCAAGGTCCACTTATGAATGAGAACATGTGATACCCAGTTCTTTGTTTCTGTGAAAGATCACTCAGTATTATAGACTAATTCCATCCAGGTTGCTGCGAAGTTCATGATTTTGTTCTTCTTTATGGCTGTGTACTATTCCATTGTGTATATATACCACATTTTAAAAATCTAGTCCTCTTTTGATGGGCAGCACGGTTGGTTCCATGTTCTTGCTATTGTGAACAATGTTGCGATAAACATCCGTGTGCTGGTATATTTTTTATAGAGTGATTTGGTTCATCCGAGTGTATTTCCAGTAGGGGGATTGCAGGGGTCATATGGAAGGCCAATTTTTAGAACTTTTAGGAATCACCACACTGTTTTCCACAGAGGCTGCACTAGTTTACAGTGCAGCCTCCCACCAACAGTGTAGAACTGTTCCCTTTTTGCCACATCCTCTCCAGCATCTGTTATTTTTGAATTATTTATGATGACCATTCTGACTGGAGTTAGGAGGTATTTCAGTGTAGTTTTAATTTACATCTCCTTGATGACTAGTGAGACTGAACATTTTTTAATTTATCTGTTGGCTATTCGTATGTCTTCTTCTGAGAACTGTCTATTCATAACATTTGTCCACTTTATAATGGGGCTGTTTGTTTTTGTCTTTTCAGCATGTTTGAGTTCCTTGTAGATCCTAGATGTTAGGCTTTTGTCAGACATGGAGTTAGTAAATATTGTTTTTCCCAGTCTATGGGCTGTCTCCCTACTCTCTTGATGGTTTCTTTGGCTTTGCAGAAGCTTGTCAGTTTGATGAGGTTCCACTTGTCTGTGTTATCTCTTGTGGCCTGGGCACTTCCGGTATTGATCAGGCATTGGTTGCCAGTTCCAACTTTCATAAGAGTGTCTCCTACATTTTCTAAGGTTCTTATAGTTTGAGTTTTTATGTTCAGACCTCTGATCCATTTAGAGTTAATTTTTGGTATGGGGATAGGTAGAGGTACTGTTTCAATCTTCTGCACGTGGTCAGCCAGTTTTCCCAGTTCCATTTACTGAATAGGTTCTCGTATTCCCAGTGGTTGTTGGTGGAGGCTTTGTCGAAGATGAGTTGGTTGAAAAATTGAGGTTTTGCTTCTGGAATCTCAATTCTATTCCATTGGTCTATATGGCTGTTCTTGTACAAAAAGCAGGCTGTTTTGCTTATTGTAGCTTTATAATAAAATTTAAAGTCTGGGAGTGTGATACCTCCTGCTTTGTTTTTTTTACTGAGGATTTTTTGGCTATTCTTGGTTGTTTATGTTTTCATATGAATTCCTGTATTATTGTTTCTAAATCTGAGAAGAAAGTTGCTGGTAATTTGATGGGTATTGCATTAAATCTGTAGATTGCCTTAGGTAGAACGGCCATCTTAACAATGTTGATTCTTCCAAACCACAAAGATGGAATATTTTTCCACTTGTTTGTGTCATCTTTCACTTCTTTGAGCAGTGTTTCGTAGTTTTCATTGTAAAGGTCTTTCACATCTCTGGTTAGGAAGATGCTAAGGTATTTCTTTTCTTTTCTTTTTTTTTTTTGTGGCTATTGCGAATGGAATTGTGCTTTTTATGTGGGTTTCTGTGTGTTTATTATTGGTGTATAGAAATGCAATTGTCTTTCGCATATTTATTTTATACCCTGAGACTTTGCCAAAGTCCTTTATTAGTGCAAGGAAGTGTTTGACAGATCTCTTGGGTTTTCAAGGTATAGAATCATGTCATTTGCAAAGAGAGATAACTTGACTTCCTCTTTTCCTATTTGGATACCCCTGATCGCCTTCTCTTCTCTGCTCTAGCTAGGACTTCCAAAACTATGTTGAATAGGAGGGGTGAGAGTGGGAATCTTTGTCTTGTTCCAGTTTTCAGGAGAAATCATTCCAATTTCTGTCTGTTTAGGAGTACGCTAGCTGTGGTTTTCTTGTAGATGGCTCTTACTATTCTCATGTATGTTCCATCTATGCCTAGATGTTTGAGGGTTTTTATCAAAAATTAGTGCTGGATTTTATCAAAAGCTTTTTCTGCATCTAATGACATTATCATGTGGTTTTTGTTTTTACATCTGTTGATGTATTTATTAATTTTTATGGTCTTATGAATGTTAAATCAAACTTGCATCCCAGGGATGAAGCCTACCTGTTTGTGGTGAATGATTTTTGAGATGTGTTGTTGAATCTGGTTTGTTAAGATCTTGTTGAGAACTTTAGCATCTATGTTCATCAAGGATATTGGACTTTAGTTCTCTTTCTTTATTGGGTCTTTACCTGGCTTGGGTATCAATGTGATGCTAGCTTCATAAAATAATGTGGGGAGAGTTTGATCTTTCTCAATCACCTGTAATACTTTCATTATCATTGGTATCAGTTCCTCCTTGTAAGTTTATAGACTTCTCCTGGAAAGTCATCTGGTCCAGGGCTTTTTTTTTTTTTGGTGGTAGTTTTCTTATGATATAGTCAATTTCCTGGATTGTTATTTGTCTATTTAGAATTTCAATTTCTACTTGTTTCAGCCTAGAGGGGTTGTGTGATGTTAGGAAGTCCTCCATTTCCTTTAGGTTTTCACGTTTGTTTCCATACAAGTGTACATAGTAGTCTCTGATAATCTTTTGTATTTCCTCAGGGTTAGATGTGACTTCATCTTTTGTGTTTCTGATTGTGTTTATTTGGGCTTCTCTCTTTTTCTCGGTCAATCTAGCTGGGGGACCATCAGTCTTCTTTGTCCTTTCAAAGAGCCAGCTTTTTGCTTCATTGATTTTTTTTTTTCTGTATTGTCTTTTTGTCTTCTATGTCCTGGATTTTAGCTTTTATTTTGGTGATCTGGTTTCTTCTGCTAAAGTTATGATTTTTTTTTTTCTGAGTTTGAGTCTCACTCTGTCGCCCAGACTGGAGTGCAGTGGCTGCTCCCGGCCACCGCAGCCTTGCCTGCTGGGCTCCGGCGATCCTTCCGCCTCAGCCTTCCAAGTAGCCAGAAATACAGGCATGTGCTACAACGCCCGGCTGATTTTTTGATTTATTGTAGAGATGAGGTCTTGCCAAGTTGCTCAGGCGGGTCTTGAACCCGTGGGCTCAAGCGATCCACTCACCTCAGCCTCCCAAAGGCGAGGGATTACAGGCTGAGCCACCGAGCCCAGCTAAAGTTAGGATTTTGATGGTCTTGCTTTTCCAGCTGTCTTAGGTGGCTTGTTAGGCTATTAACTTGTGTTCTTTCCATTTTATTTGCGTGTGCTTGTAGAGATATAAATTACCCTCTTACTACCCCTTTTATGGTATCCCAGACATTTTGGTAAGATGTTTGTTCATTTTCATTTATTTCCAGTTATCTTTTAATCTCTGTTTTGATTTGCATGTTGACCCAGGAGTTACTTAGCATCATGCTATTTAGTGTCTATGTCTTTGTGCATTTTGGGGGAACTATGTTGATGTTGATATTAATTTTTATTTCACTGTGGTCTGAGAAGGTGCCTGGCAAAATTTCAATCTTATGAAATTTGTTTATGCTTGATTTATGACCAGGAATGTGGTCAATCTTAGAATACATTCCATACAGTGATGAGTAGAATGTATA
Organism: Carlito syrichta; assembly: GCF_000164805.1. Lineage (NCBI taxonomy): Eukaryota > Metazoa > Chordata > Mammalia > Primates > Tarsiidae > Carlito > Carlito syrichta. The sequence goes on along the minus strand of NW_007260456.1, from coordinate 79,914 downwards.
TTCTATGGTCATTGAATGGAGTGTTCTGCAGCTATCAATTAAGTCCATTTGGCCAAGAGTCACACTGAAGTTCCGGATCTCCTTGCTGATTTTTTGTATCGATGATCTGCCTAGGGTTTTGAGTAGAGTATTTAAGTCCCCAGCTATGATAGTGTTAGAGTCAATATCTTTTTATAGTTTGCCTAGATGTTGCTTTCTGAAAGTTGGTGTTACTATGTTGGGTGCATATATGTTTAGGATGGATATTTCTTGCTGATGGATTGAACCTTTTATCATTATGTAGTGTCCTGTATCTTTATAAATTTTTGATAACTTAAAGGGTATTTTGTCTGATATTAAGATCACAACTCCAGCTTTCTTTTGTGTTCTGTTCTCCTGAAATTTTGCTTCCCATCCTCTTACTTTGAGTCTGGGAGTGTCCTTTCTGGTGAGATGAGTCTCTTGGAAGCAATGTCTTGTTGCCTGATGATATTTTATCCATTTTGCCATTCTATGTCTTTTCAGGGGTACATTTAGTCTGTTCACATTCAGGCTAATTATTGAAATTTATCCCTGTCATAACGTTGCTATAGGGTTGTTGTTGTTCCTGTTTGTTGTCTTTCTTTTGATTTTGGGGTTGATTCATGTGTGTTTTCAATCTTTTTCCTGTACTCGTTTGAAGAACATTATCATTCTTTTTTCCTTTTCTTCTGTGTTTAATACTTTCTTAATTGTTTCTTGTAGAGTTGGTCTAGAAGCAGCATAAGATCTTAGGGATTGACATCTAGGAAAGATTTTACTTCTGCCTCGCTGATGAAGCTTAGCTTAGCTAGTAGGTATGTTATTCTTGGTTGAAATTGTTTATCTTTGAGAATATTGAAGATTAGGCTCCACGCTCTCCTAGCCTGAAGGGTTTCTGTAGATAAATCTACTACTATTCTAATTGGTCTTCCCTGGTAAGTAGTCTGATCTTTTTCTCTTGCTGCCTTAAGGGAGTTTTTCTTGTATATCTACTGTTTTTAGGAGAATTATTATGTGTCTGGAGGCTGGTCTTCTCATTTACTGTCTTGCAGTGGTTCTCTGGTTCTCTGGATATCTTATGTTTGAATTTTTGCATCACTGATGAGATGAGGGAAGTCTTCTTGAATAATTTTTATTGAATGTTTGTTTCAGGGTGGTCTCTGTCTCTCTTTCTGCCTCAGGGAGTCCAATTACTCTTAGGTTTGACCTCTTGAAATAATCACTCATCTCTTGAAGGTTTTGTTCTGTCTTTTTAAGTTTCTTTTCTATGTTTTTGACAGTTTGGGTTAGTTCTATATTTTGGTTCTCAAGCTCTGAGATTCTTTCTTCTGCTTGGCTAATTCTGCCTTCCATGCTTATTAGTTTGTCATTTATTTCAATCACAGTATTCTTTGCTGTTGTTATCTGAGTTATCTACTCCTTCCTATTTTCCTCTTGTCTCTCCTCAATTTTCTTTATTCTCTCTGGTAATGTCTTGATGTCTGGGTTTGTATTATGTGACCAGTCATTCTGGGTCTCTTCACTGTTTGCATTCTGAAGTCTGTTTTCTCCATGTCTGACCTCCCAGGGGTCTGTGTGAGACCAGTATTCTTTTTTTGCTTCTTTTTTCATTTGTGTAGATTTTCCTCCCCACATTTTCCTTTGCTCCCCCCCCTTAATTCTGTTATTCAGAGATGGGAGGGTTGCTTTTACTTCTTTTTGCTCAATCTCCTATTCTTCCTTATGTGAATCCTCTAGCTTTGTTCAATTCTGAAGCTGGACTGTGGATTGGGGGCTGTATTTTTTGCAGTTTTGAGATTTAATTGAGGGGGGAGTTGTGATTCAAAATCCATCTGCAGATCCCAGTATCCACCAACAGGTATATGAGTACCCGAAACCCCCTTCCCACTGCTTTGCAATCTGTCCATGCAGTGGGGAATAAGTTTGCTCCCTGAAAGCAAAATGAGGTAAGCAAGGGGAAAAGGATGGAAAAGGGAAGACAGGGAGGAAAGAGGAAGGTGGAGAGAGAGAAGAGTAAGAGGGATAATAGACAAATGTACTGACTTAGGTCCCAAGTTGGAGGCTGGGCAGAGCTGTGTGAAGCTGGGCAGGGCGATGCAGGTCTCTTCCTCGTCCTGAGACAGAAAGAATGTCTGCAGTGGTTGCCTCTTCACCAGGCATGGGCTTCCTCCCTGGCCCTCCCTGATCCTCTCTCTCCACTGATTGGACTCAGGGTTCCAGCTGATCTCTGATCCTGCCACAGCCAGGACCCAAGCTAGGGGAGGTCGAGTGCAAGACAGTCAGGTGCTACAGGTTGGTGTGGTGTGGAGTGGCCTGGGGTGGGGTGGGATGGCATAGCCAGTGAGTGAGCCTGGAATTCTGCAGGGCCAGGAACCAAGGGCTGCAGTGGAGGCATGGTGCATGGGACCAGCTGCAGTAGCCACCCTCTGCAGAGACTCTTACATTCCAACTTGTCCTATCACCATCTTGCCAGAAATCTACTATCTTATTTCTTATGGTATGGGCACTTAGGGTTTTGATCAGGAATTGGTTGCCAGTTCCAGTTTCCATAAGGGTGTTTCCTGCATTTTCTAAAATTCTTATAGTTTGAGGTTTTACATTTAGATCTTTGATCCATTTTGAGTTAATTTTTGTGTATGGTGATATTCTATGCTCATGAATGGGAAGAATCAAGATTGTTAAGATGTCCATTCTGCCAAAGGCAATCTACAGATTCAACACAATACCCATTAAATTACCAACATCATTCTTCTCAGACCTGGAAATGACAATGCAGAAATTCATATGGAAACATAAATGACCACGGATAGCAAAAAAATTCTTAGCAAAAGAAACAAAGCAGGAGGTGTCACACTTCCAGACTTGAAACTTTACTATAAGGCTACAATAAACAAAGCAGCCTGGTTTTGGTACAAGGACGGGAGTATAGCCCAATGGAACAGGGTAGCTATTCCAGAAGTAAAGCCTCAATTTCTCAACCAACTCATCTTCGACAAAGCCTCCAACAACCACTGGGGAGAGGAGAACCTATCCAGTAAATGATGCTGAGAAAACTGACTGATCACATGTAGAAGACTGGAAGAGAACCCCTACCTATTACCATACACAAATGTATTTTTTAAGATAGTTCCTCAAAACTTTTGCTATTAAAGAGGGTCAGATACTGCCACAACCTTGCCGCAAAGTTGTAAAGAGCACATTGATGATCATTCTGTGCCTCTGATAAAGACAAACACCCAAATTGGTTTGGAATATTTTGTGAGCTCTGTGAAGTTATAAATCTTCCTTCTTCTGTGGGCTTAAATCACACCCTTAAACTAAAAGTTTACTAAAGATAATATTCCATTACCCTATTATCTGCATCACACATCTAGAAATTGTCCTAAATCAAGCACACAAACTTTCAGTGATCTAACTCTAATACTTCAGTTCACTAGAGTTTGATATCCTGTTCATACAAGACTGAAGTGTGTCTATAAAATATTTTAAAGAAGGCAAAATGCTTGAATACATTTTTACCCACCAGTAACTATGTTAAAAATCAGTTAATTGTAAAGCATTAATGTGGATATGATAGTTGAGGCTTCCTGTCTCTGGGGTTTCTGATATATTCTATTGACCATTATTAGATCAGAAATTTCCAATTTGATAACTGATCACCCTAATAAACAATTTTAAATTAATGAGTACAGATAAAAATCACTGTAACTATGACAATGTATTAGAAAGATAAAGGCATCACAACCAATTAGTGTTTGAGGCAGGATCACAAATTACCTAGGCTAGGAATTTGGTCAAGCAGTCCTGGATCTATGTCCTGACTTTACCAGCTATCTAGTCTTGGGTAAGTCATTTGGCATCCTGAAATCTCATGTTCTACATGCATGCTGTGTATGATAATTTTTATTAGATGCTCATAGGTGTCCTTCATTACAGTTGTTGCATGGGATTCAGCATTTTGAAAAAAACCAGACAGTCTCTGCCTTCATGAAGCTATAGTTCATTGAGATGGATAGAACTTGCTCAATGATTCAAAAGGATTACAACTATAACAAGGGACATGAAGGTAAAAAAAATAACGATATACAATTGAGAAGACTGAGCTAGTCTCTTGGGTCAGAGAATGCTTTCTTGGGAAAGTGACATTGGAGCCAAAATGTAAAGGTTAATGCCCTTAAACTGTGGTCGATGCGGAGTAGAGAAAGTTGTTTTTGTTTATTTATTTTTTTAGATTAGAAAATATAGTTTATTTATAATTAAATTAGAGAGAGAGAGAGAGAGAGAGAGAGAGAGAGAGAGAGAGAGAGAGAGAGAGAGAGAGAGAGAGAGAGAGAGAGGAGATTCACCTCCCTAAGGTAGGGGAGAGAGCCAAAGCTTAAGAAAGCATGGCCTGGCCAAAGCTCAAAGAGCATATTGCCACACCATATCTTAGCAAGGTATGCTAAGATACCTTGGCTCAAGAAAATCATTTTTAAAGTTTAAAGAAGAAGGTAAAATATGTGCTAATTAAGGTTGATGACTTGGGCAGGAATCTGAACATGTGTGTAAGGTCTTGCTAGGAATTTCAGCTTTAAGTCTGAAGGCCATACAGAACCATGAAATAGTTTCTCCAGAGAATTACATAATCAGTGATTCTCTTTAAAAAGATCAGTCAGGTTGCATGGAGAGAACATGGAGCAAGATTGTAAGAATAGATGATAGAAAGCTATTTCACAGAAAGCCATTTCACAGAAAATAATCCACACAAAAGATGTTGGTGAGTCCATAAAAGATTTGCCTATTACTCCTCAACTCACTATAGTTATTCTTTTAAAAGTTTCCAGAATCTGTCATATAAGCTAAAATGATTAAAAAGTACTTAGACATTCATAAGAAATGATCAGATATTTTTAAAAAACAAAAATATTCTATCCATTATTTAGATATATTTGACTAAAGTGCACACACAAATTATGCAGAAAACTTAAAGTTATTGTAAACTGTGGTTCATTATAGACATTGTCTCAGTGGCAACAGAGAAATGGAAGATAAACATAAAATTATAGGGTCATCTAGCTAAAAGGGACCCTAGCAAAAATCTATACACATCTTGTTTTACTGAATTCTAAATGTTTGGCCCTTCATTCTTTTAAGTAAAAAAAAGTTTGGAGTTTGATTATTGGTTTATTGCATAATTCCTAGAATTTAATCTAAAATCTCTTTAAAAGACTTCATCATGTTTTAAATAAAGAGAAGTGTATCTTCAATGACTTTGTTAAACTTAGTTATCTAATTTCCATCTTCTACCAAAAAAAGTACAAATATATTAAAACAAGAGTGACAACTTCATGCCATGTGTAGCTTATAAGCATTTGGAAAGGCATACTTTACTTATACTGACTTTATCATGGAACAAAAACAAATGAGTACATTTCAACACACTGTAAATCTTTGATATCTACACAATGTCACATGAAAATACAAGAAGCTCTACTGTCAGAGTCTAACCACCAGATGAACTTGACAGTCAGAAAATGCAAAATCAAACTTGGAAAGTACAACACACTCAATCTATATCTGGAATGATATAGTGTTTTCAAGTGGGAATAGATAACATATGGCTCATGCAATCTTTGAGGGTGATGTCACAGTGCATATACCCTGCCAACATCTCTGATGTTATAAACGTAGGGGTCAAGTAATTGTACTAGAGGAGTAAAGCAAATAAATATGTTGGGTTAACCACAAGAATAAAACATAAGTTTAGATTTTTCTAGTTATGAGTTAACATACTTCTTTAGAAGATAAGCTGAAAAAAAACTCTGAATTTAAGTTATTGAGTCCAAGATACTGAGAATGCACAAGGCATATACATGAAAAACAAAAACAATGAATTATCATATTTGGTGAAATTTATATGCAGCCAAATATAGAATCATTTGATGTTTTTTTCCTTCTTTCTAGGAGGACAGATTGCATTCCTGGCAATGCTGGTCATCCAGAAAAGAAGGAATAAATAAAATTCATTATCTATGTTCACACTAAACAGTAAAAACACATATAATCAAACTCACGAATGATTCAAATTGTAGTCTGTGTTAGCAAGAGTATGTAACATTAAGGCAACCAAAGCAAATAAAATGGAGACTGTTATCTCTACCCTCTGCCAGACCTCCATGACTACCATTTTGGTTTTCTTTTACTTTTTTCTTTTGCACTTCATTTTAAGAATGTTCTTGTATTTTTAAATTATACCACTTTAAAATATTAAATTTATAAGGGGGATAAGTTAGATAAACCATTTGGTATGCTTCAAAGTCTTGACCACATAAAAGGGACTCTAGAATAGAGATTTCCCGCAAGATACAGACTCAAACACTATCTATATAAGACACAAATAACCTTTGGTGAGAAGGGTAGATAACTCTTTTAATTTTTATTTCTGCTATTCAGAGACAGTAATTTCAGGCTCAATTAACTAAGAGGCAATATAGTAAGGTGGTTGAAACAAAGGTGTGTTTGAATCCCAGCTCTCTGTCTTTTATTGGTTGTTTCATCTTGGACAAGTTAACCTCCCCATCTTTAAAGGATGAGCAACTGTAGTTCCTACCTTAGAGAGATGGATATGGATTAAATGAATATTTATAAGTTTTAAATAGTTACCGACTTATAGTAAGTACTGTGTGAGTATTTATTTTACTTTTGAAAGTTGAGAGCATTTCTCCTGAGAGAGCTATTATATATTGATTAATTTTATGAGTCCATTTGGCTAGACTATGGTGCCCACTGTACATGTTTCTGAGAAGATATTTTTAAAGATTTGATTAATATGTAATTCGTAGACTTTGAGTACATAAGATTATCCTCCATAATGTGGGTGGGCTTCATCATTCAATAAGTCGAAAGTTTTAAGAGCAAAGACAGGTCTTGGAATAAGTAATTCCGCTTGAAGACTACATTTTCATCATGCTTAGTCTTTCTTGTGGAATTTGGGCTCAAAACTGCATTATCAACTCTTACCTATATTTTCAGTCTTCTGACTTGCCCTATTAAAATCTCTCTCATTTGTATATAAACATATATAGTGTACATTACATACATTCTCTTTACATATGCCAATATTAATATATAATATATTAAATATAATGTTGTATACATTAACTATATACTATATATAGTATAATATATGATGTATTATATATATTCTCTCTCTCTATGTGTGTGTATATATATATCATTTTCCAACTGATCTAATTTATCCTGGGCCTACTATGTACTAAAAAAACCATTCTATATGTTGAAGATTAACAATAGGTTAAGTTTCCAATGTCATGGAGCTTTCATTCTTAAAAATTATTTACAATAAATAAATAAGTAAATAAAGCCAAGAAATATTGATAGTTATAAAAGTTTTGAAAGAAATAGCTAAAAGAATGATGTATTAACATGACTATGTGACTACATATGACTTCAAGATACTTTTGTTGGGAATTAGTTACTGCGTGTTGCATGTTGCCTTCCCCCCTCACTTGTAACTCTACTATGATAGTTACCACATGTGTTGCATTTATTGATATATATACATGCCAATTTACAACTGTAAATTCCTTAAGAGTATAGTCTTTTATTTAAATTTGTATTTCTGGCACCAGTATACTGTCTTCTATTTGGAATGTGTGTACCAATATTTATTTAATACATATATATTTAATAGATGACCCTTCTTTTCTGTTAATCTCTAGGAAACTCCAAAATTAACCACTTATCTTTCAAAAGCAGCCACTATAGCTTTTCAAAACTTTTTTTGCACACATTTATATGTGTGTGTTTAAATTCAATACATGAACAAAGTTTCAAAAAATGAAATAATGCAGAATAGCTTGAAGCCAAATCATTAGTTGCTCATCCTATTGCTTATTTTTGTTCTACAAAACCATCCATATTTAACTGCTTTGATTTATAGCTCTTCTGGGGGTGATTATATCCATATGACTAAATAATATGTTGATATCACTTGTGTATGATTTATCAGGTATATCACACTGTTCTATTCACACATAGACTTTCATATTATTATTTTAGATATTTGAAACTCTCTTTGAAAATTTACATTATACTTAAACATTTTACATCAACTACAGATAGACTCTAGAGGACTAGATTTGGAAGATGAGAAGAGCAGCTCCTCTAAGTTGCTTAACTTCACACATTTTCATCCCAACTTCTGTCAAGTAGACATTTTATTGTCAAGTTTCATAACATTCATACTGTCTTCTGTAAGTGTACCTAAATCTTCCATTCTTTCTCTACAAGAAGACTGCCAAAATGGAAAGATTGATCTTCAGCATTCCATAACAGTACAAAATGCAAGTAAAAGAGAAAAACTATAACTCCAAGAAGAAAAAGGCAAATGAAAAAGTTGTGAGACAAAAATGAAGGAATTGATCAAATTGTCAAGGAAGTAAGTGGGCCTATGAATTTCAAGGGAAAGATGGATTCATATAAAATGGTAAGAACTGATATTAAAATAGATGTTCAGATAAAGTATTATTAATAATAAGACAGCAAGCATTCCCTTTCTTAATAAATAAAATAAGCCTATTAGAAATCTAGAAAGCAGCCAAGCTCGGTGGCTCAGCCTGTAATCCCGCGCCTTTGGGAGGCTGAGGTGAGTGGATTGCCTGAGCCCGCAGGTTCGAGACCCGCCTGGGCAGGTGAGACCTCATCTCTACAATAAATCAAAAAATTACCCGGGCGTGGTAGTGCATGCCTGTAATTCTGGCTACTTGGAAGGCTGAGGCGGAAGGATCGCAGGACCCAGCAGGTCGAGGCTGCGGTGGCTGGGAGCAGCCACTGCACTCCAGTCTGGGCGACAGAATGAGACTCCAACTCAAACAAACAAACAAACAAAAAAAAAAAAAAACAAGAAATCTAGAAAGCAACAAAAATTCTTAACATAATACAATCACCCAGGTATGAAATTAATTATAGTCAGGTGACTTTCATGAGCAATTGGTAGGATTGTAGGGAAGGAGAAATAATCAATTTCACCATTGTCCTTTCAATGAAAAAGACACTCTAAAATTTGAACCATAGGAAAGAAAATGAGTGTATAGACTCAACACTTGTTTCATAGTGTGTTTATGACATTACAGTAATATAGGGGTTCTTGATCATTTTTCCTGTAATGCAATTTAAAAGTAGCAGCTTGCCAAATGCATTTTTAATTTAAAAATGATGATTTTAAAATTTCCAGTTTATTCATATCTTCTGTCTAAAATGAATTAAACTGTCCTAATTACTATGCTATTTTAAGTATGTGTTTTACAAACTGTAATTTAAGATTTTATGTTGATAAAAATGTTTTCAATAAAAAACATTTTATTTAAATCATTTGCAAAAAATTTCTTCACATAGTTTTATGATTCTTCTTAGTTTATCCCAATTACAGAATGCGTTGGATTGAAGTAACTGTTGGACAGAGTATTTGTGACTTTATTTCCAGTGAAGTTGGATCTATTAGGTTGGTGAACTGGGTCATTGCTGCAAGTATGCAAACAATTGAACAAAAAGTAGATATGAAGGAAGGGAGTTTACTCAGAAAGTAGATCAGAGAGAAGGTGGATCCACTTCTCCAAGAGTGAAGAAGGGGCCAGACACTTAAGGAACATTAGCCCTTAATGCTTAGGACTGGGGGTTTAATAAGACATTATTGGGTAAGATAACAAAGAGAGCTGGCTCCAAGGTGATGCTCTGTTTTCTCAGATCTCTGAAAACTGGATAGATGGGGGTGGTCAGTCACGGGTGGTCAATCACATAGATGAGAGGGGCTAGGCTGGTAGTTGAAAGACAAATTCTTAGGAGATGTTAATCTTAGAGTCTTGTGACCAAGTAGAAAGAAGCTTATCTGGGGGCTAGAAAAGTGGCAGTCCTTCTAATTAATGATTATTGCTGTGTATGCAACATTGACCTAAGTAACTGACCGGGTCTGCTCAAGGTCGGTGACCAAAGGGATTCCATTATGGACTCTGTCTTTTCACCATTTAAAGCAGGTCAATGACAATCTCTATGTAGGCTATCTCTGCTTCTCAGCATCTAATTTATTGATGTTTTTAAAAATTCTCACTCCAAACTTCTGAATCTTCCAGCCCTGTCTCTTGTCAATTCTGATCACATGGCCATAATTCTGATCACATGGCCTTACATAACTGGTTTGATCTTCTTTGCTCAAAATATTCTTCCCTGAATTTTTATACTTCAATGTTCAGGTTAAATGTCATCACTTCATTGAAATCTTTTTTATTTACTCAAAGTAACTTTTTACTGAAGAATACCATCAAATACTTTCCAAAGAAAATGTGTAGAAGATACATTTTCATAATTTTAAATAGTTATATTCCACCCCTGCACTCTCGATTGATGGTTTATGGAATTCTTGACTGAAAATAATTTACTCTTATAAATCTGAAGAAATTGCTTGGTGGAATTCTAGCATTCAGTTTGATGATAAGAATTCTCTACTAATCTGTTTCTCATTTCTTTGTAGCCGACTTGTTTTGTTTTCCCTCCAGGAAATGTTTAGGAATTTTTTCTTAGGTTGATTGCTCATTGATTCTGACAATAAATCTCTAAAATATTTCTGCTTGAAGGTTTCCCTAGTGCTGTAGAAAATTTTCTTATATTATTTTAAAATATTTCCTATTTTGTTCTTTTTTCTGTTAACTCTTGTTAAATCTTCTGTCATTTGGATTTTTGGAACACCTGCTATGTAGTTGATCTTTATAGATACCTTATTAGGTGATCTATGGTTTGACAATCTGGAGTGATTAGATGATAAATTAAATACTATTTCTAAGACTTTTTAGTATATTATATATCTTAAAACTCCTGTTATTGAAATAATCATTTGTGTTTTTGTTTTTCTTTTCTTTTCTTTTTTGTTTTTGAGTTGGAGTCTCACTCTGTAGCCCAGACTGGAGTGCAGTGGCCGCTCCCAGCCACCGCAGATTTGACCTGCGGGGCTCCAGCGATCCTTCCGCCTCAGCCTTCCATGTAGCTGGAACTACAGGCGCGCGCTACCATGCCCGGCTATTTTTTTTTTTTATTGTAGAGATGAGGTCTCGCCAAATTACCCAGGCGGATCATGAACCCGCGGGCTTCAAGCAATTCACTCACCTCGTCCTCCCAAAGCGTGGGATTACATGCTGAGCCACCGAGCCGGGCAGTTTGTTTTTCTTTTCTATGTCTGAATTGTTTTATCTCCTAATTCTAAATTTAAGGTATTTTCATGTCTTTATCTCTAACTTCTCAGTTTAATTTTTGTTTAAGCAGTCATATGTTTCAATGTTTGAGCCCTTATTCTTTGATTGTTCATTTTTCATATTATTATAATCATATATTTTGTCTTTTTAAGTGTAGTGGGTTGAAAATTGTTACCTCCAGACTTATGTTTGCTCAGAACCTCAGAATGCAAACTTACTTGGAAATATGATTTTTGCACATGTAATTAGTTAAGATGAAGTCACACTGGATTAGAATGGTTCCTAAATCCAGTAAGTAGTATTTTTATGAGAAGGTGAAAGGACACACAGGTACATACAGAGAGAACATTTGAAGACAGAGTAGAAATGGAAGTTATGCAACCATAGCCCAAGGAACATCAGTGATTGCCAATAAGAGACAAGAAAGAACTCTTCCCTATTGCCTTCAGAGGGAGTATGAACCTGCTGACACCTTGAATTTGGATTTCTAGACTTTTGAACTGTGATAAAATATATTTTTGTTTTAAGCCACCTAGTCTGTGATAATTTATGATGGTAGGCCTCGGAAACCAGCACATCAAATTATTATTGAATATTATTTGGAAAATTTTAAAGTTAGTTTCTGTTGTCTTAATTATATCTTTTTCCACATTCTTTTTATATTAGGTTATTTTGGTCTTTAAAGGGAGACTACTCTAAATATCTAAAATTTATTTTGTTTGTTACTTTTATATTCAACTTTAAGAAAAGGCTGCTATAAAGACTAATTAGGGTTCTTAATATATAGAAGAAGTTCATTACATGTCAAATTTCAGATGGGTATGACAGATGCCATATTATGGCTGACTTTGTTCTGGGGTGGCACCGACATCTACAATATTTGTTTCTTAAAGAGTTCATCTAATTTTTTTGGTAAGAAAACCTCCAATTCCTTCTGTTACTAGCATCATTATTTTCAAAATCATTTTACTTCAGAATCATGAACTCTTCTTTGAATTTTCCTATTCATTTATTCTCCATAACTAAACCTTGTATATTTTTTATTTGAATTTTCTCTCACCACTGCTGGCACATTTCCTAATGTTTCCAGTCTACTTTAAGTCTTTATTACTTAATGTTGAGCATTATCAGTGGATCTTATATTTTCTTTTTCCTTCAATTCCCTTTCACTCCATACCTACTACCAAGTTAACCACAACATACTTATTTCCTAAGTCACTGCCTTATTCCAAAATATTCACTAGCTTTCTATTAATCTTAGATAGCACCTTGTGCTCTGTGTTTACCAAGACATTTGAATCCCTCCTTGATCTTACTTTTAATCTTCTATTAACACTTTCATCCCTCAGTAAAATTGCTGGCTTCAATAAACTGATCTGTTCACTTAGGCCCAAACATATTTTTATCTCACTTTGTTCTAACCATTTATTCATTCATGTCAACTAACCAAAAGTCACCTTTTTTTTCTTTTTGGCCTCTACAATTTCAAAATCCTTCAGTACCTCATCAATAAAAGCATATCTAGACACACCAGTCCACAATGATCCATCTCTGCTCCTACAACTGAAAGTACATAGACTATATTATTCATTCATGTAGCACAATATCATCTTTTTACCTTGAGTTATGATTTAAGAAGATTCTGCATTGTGTTGATTTTGTAAATTAAATGCAAAGGGATGAATACCTGGTTCCCCTAATACATTTATAAATTTTAAAGAAAAAAGTTACAATATGATGTTGTTTTTTTTTTTTTTTTTTGAGTTGGAGTCTCACTCTGTCGCCCAGACTGGAGTGCAGTGGCCGCTCCCGGCCACCGCAGCCTCGACCTGCTGGGCTCAGGTGATCCTTCCGCCTCAGCCTTCCGAGTAGCCGGAATTACAGGCATGCGCTACCACGCCCGGCTGATTTTTTGATTTATTGTAGAGATGAGGTCTCGCTGCCCAGGCGGGTCTCGAACCCGTGGGCTCAGGCAATCCACTCACCTCAGCCTCCCAAAGGCGCGGGATTACAGGCTGAGCCACCGAGCCCGGCTAATATGATGTTGTTATACAATATATTTAATTTTAAAATAAAGGCTTAAAGAAACCTTATTTATATTTCTTTAATTAACTGAATGGTTAATAGTGCTACTATGGATGTTGCAACAGTATACTTGGTGCAGTGACAATAAATATATGACAAAAAGGACACAATACTTCTCCTAGAGGACAGAAGAGTCTATGAGTGTGAGGGTAATCGAAAAATAATAACAATCCCAGCTTTTCCCTTCTTTGTTAGTAGATGATATCTTCCATTACTTAATTAAATACCAGTTGCTTTTTCAGCTTCTATTATTTGTGTCATGGGCTGTGTCACACAGAAGATAATTTTTAAAAATCTGTTCAGAACCAAATATTTGGAAATATTCTTAACTTATGTTTTCCTTTCACACTTCATATTAAGTACATCAGTACATCCTGATGTACTTCAACATATATCCAGAATCTGGTGGTGGCTTCCACTTACCTTATCACCATACATCTCACCTCTCTCCTTCCAAATAAGCCCCTCTCTGTCTGATTTATCTGCTTCCATGAATATTTATCTAAGTTCTCACTCCCTTCTAATAGTCTATAGTCCACAAAGTAGCAGGAATGAATCTTTAAAATGTTGGTCAAATCATACCAATCCCATTTCCAAAACATACCACTGACTTCACCTTTCACTCAAATCAATACTTGGATTATTTTAATATAGGTTGGGAGCTCTCTATATTCTAGTTCTAGTTCCCTACTGCCTTTCTGATACTATTTTCTAACCTCTTCCTTCGATCCTCTAGACTCTCTTTCTCAAGTACATCCTTGTTGGATCCCAATAATTTTATATTTACTATTCCCTCTATCAAGAAGACTCCAACTCAAAACAAAAACAAAAACAAAAAAACACTCTTCTTTCAAATATCTGTACCTTTACTTCTCTACTCTGTTTATATCTAAATTTAAATTTAATGCTATCAAATAGGCTTTCTTTGATCACCTAATCAGAAATAGAACTCTCTTATTTTTGCTCTCTCATTAACATGCTTTTCCATCTTTTCACTTACCTCTTATATATTGTTTTAGTTGTTGTTTATTGTTTATCTTTCCTAACATGAATGCAAACTTCATAAAAGCAGGGGGTTTTCTGTTTTGTTCATTACTGGATCACAAAGGTGTTTACAACACTATCTAGTACATAGCAAACACTGAAGGAAAAAAAAGCACTAAATAAACAGCTGAACGAATTAATAATGAACAAGGGAGCTATTCCAGAGACTGATGAAGGGAGATTCCATGATAAAAAGACAAGAAACATGCAATAGTTTATTTCCTTTCTATTTGTAGATATTGTTTGCTATGATTATAGATGGTTGGAAAATCTATAGGTTTCTTGGAACTAACTATAAGTAAAGGCTTCACTGATACCCTAAGAAAGGAAAGAAGAAAGCACTGAAGAATCTGGATATTTGGTGGTGGTGTACAGCTAACAAACCTTACCTTCATTTCTTGATTAGTCTCCAGATAAAGTGTTTATGCCACTGGTATTTATGATGCAGGCCAAATTATTCTAAACCTGACTAACACAAACTTAATTCTAATGTCTACTAGAATGAGATGATAAATAACGTCAATGTGAGCCAAAGGAGGTAAAAGACTGGATTCATTTGTGAAGATAAGAAACGGGAGAGTAATGAGAGAGATTGCTACAATTTTGGCAGTGAGAGATAGGATTGCATGAATAAGGGCACAGAAGCTCAGTCTGGTGAAACTAAATGTGACAGTACCTGGGTTCTAAGCTGGCTGTCTTTCACTAGTTTGATGATTAACTAAGTTTCTTAACATATTTGGGCCTCAGATTCCTGGAAAATGGGAACAATAAGAATACTTGCTTCTGAGTGCTGCTAGGAAGATTATATGTAATAATGAGGGTAAGCATTGCCTGCAATGCTTTATCTTGTTTTTATTAATATTGATATTATGGTCTAGGATCTTAAGTGACAAGATGATGCGTGGGAGGGCTTGCACTTAATCTGAAAGGCAAATAAGACTCGTGTTTTTTTGTTTAATAGAAAGTCATTATGTAAAAGTAGCATTAGAAACAGAGCTATTAGACTTCTCTCCTCATTCTTTTCAAGTGCAGCTAAGTAGCAACATATTGAAAAAAACCTTGTTCAATAAAGATAATATTTGATACCATAGGTGTTTTTCTTTGTTTTGAGCATAGATCACTTTTAATAAAAAAAAGATTTGAGGGGAAGGGATAAAAAGGTTCTTTCTTTCATAAATGAAATAAACAATTCCAGAAGAGCCAGAAGCTTACAGGATAAGGGGAATATTACAGTAGTTACACTTTGTCTTGTTTATAAACTAAGTTTTTATCAGTCATTATTGCACCCCATCTGTAATCTCATTTATAGCAAGACTAAATGATTCTTAGCGTGTTGGATATGGAAATAAGTATATAAAATGTACTTATTAAAAATGTCTAAGAGCATATTTAGCCATTTTCGGCATGCTTTGCTGATAACACTTATTTAGCATCCATTATGGCAATGACAGTTAAAGTAACAACCATGTTCATTTCTTCCAAAAATATTTTGCTGAGTAGACACTTTCAAGTTGTTTCTCAACTGCATAGAGAGATTTCTGAATCAAATTGTCAGAAAATTCAGTAACTTTTTTTTTTTAACTTGGAGAAGTTAAGGTTTACATACAAGCACATTTCATTGTCCCATTCCATGTAAAAATAGTCATCTCCAAGAAACTCATTTGCCTTTTCAAACTTGTTTCTTAAAAAAAGTTGGCTACGATATTTCCTTATCTTGAATTTGTTTTAATTATTCATTGGTAATCTAGAAAATAGGAATTCATAAACTTTCTTAAACATTCATTTATAATCCCTTTGAAAATTTACAATAATACATGTATTTAATGATAAAAAGGAGTTTATGAAGCTCAAACTTGTCTCAAATTCTTATATTGTAAGAATTTGATTCTACTGAATATATTTTTCTTTTCTATAGTCTAGAGAATTTCAGAACTTGATCAAAATCAGGATATTTTTGTTGCTGCTCTAATTACATATGTATTGTTTACTTAGCAAGGGATAATTTTGGAAGAGTTCAGGAGAAATATCAACATCCTTTATAAACACAGAGAACAATGGCAGAAACTTTTCATAATACAGGATAAGATCTGACCATTCCTTTCAGTTTGTAAAAGACTAGAGGATGAAGCCAGTATCATGGGCTTCTTTCAGGGAGTGCTGTTGTTGGCAAATCACCATTTAATCACAAACTGGAGAGAACTCACTGGGGCTAAAATAGACTTAAATTCCATATGGTGTCTGCATTCCTTGGGCATGATGCAAACTTGTTCATTGAGGAAGTTAACAGTCATTACAAAGCAAGTCAAGCTTCTGTAGGATAAAAATTTGGAGATTATTTGCAGTATAAACTTGATTAAATAAATAAATAAGATCATTTATTTAATAATAATATTGGAAAATATCTTCATTGAAAGGATCCAAACAATTCTAAACAACGGTTACTGGAATCTTGCTTCCATATCCAAACTTGGCCTTCTGTGTTCACTTTTTTGTCATCATTCGACCTCAGTTTCTACCCAGGTGCATTTGCAGCAGAGCCTCTCAGAAAGAAGATGCACTTACTTTGAAAAGCCAGTCAGATTCCTTAAAGGGCTATTTTTGTCCAAATTATACCCAAATTCATCCAATTCCCTATTTCTGAGATTCTCATGCATCTCACTCTTAAAAATTACTGGCTTAGTAAATCTTTGTAATTAATAGAAGAGCAGTGTGTTTTGTCCCTTAAATGTTTTAAGGTATAAAAATGTTGACGATCAAAGATCTAATTATAATATACTACCCTGCCATTGTTATTCTTATGCCAGATTATTTCAGACATAAATTATAATTCATGTGCCACTTACCCAGGTCTAACTGCAAACGTCTCATCACATTATCAATAAATGTATAAATATTCAGTTTTCCTCAATATTGTTGAGTTTGGTAATTTTCTCCATTGCCTCTGTTTTAATCATTTTACCTCACCTTCTTCTAGAGCTTTTTCTACTGTCATCTAAAACCATTAGGTAGTCATTAGTTTCAACAGAGAAGAATGTGACCATATTTTAAAAAGAAAAACTATTATTGTTGCCTTATAATAAAGTTTAAAGTCTGGAAGTGTGATACCTCCCACTTTGTTTCTTTTGTTGAGGATTGTTTCAACTATTCATGGTTGTTTATGTTTCCATATGCACTTCTGTATTGTCATTTCCAGGTCTGAGAAGAATGATGCTGGTAAATTAATGGGTATCACATTAAATCTTTAGATTGCCTTGTGTAGGATGGACATCTTAACAGTGTTGATTCTTTCAATCCATGAGCATGGAATATTTTTCCATTTGTTTGTGTCATCTTTAATTTATTTGAGCAGTGTTTTGTAGTTTTCATTGTAAGGGTCTTTCACTTATCTGGTTAGGAAGATGCTAAGGTATTTCATCTTTTGTGTTGCTATTGTGAATGGGGTTGTGCTTTTTATTTGGTTTGTTGCTTATTTGTTGTTGGTGTATAAGAATGTGACAGTCTTTTGCACATTTATTTTGTGCCCTGAGACATTTCCAAAGTCCTTTATCAGAGCAAGAAGGTTTTTGACAGATTCTCTTGGATTTTCAAGGTATAGAACATATCATCAGCAAAAAGGGATGATTTGACTTCCTCTTTTCCTATTTGGATGTCCCCGATTTCCTTCTCTTGTCTGATTGCTTTAGCTAGGACTTCCAATACTATGTTGAACAGGAGGTGTGTGAGTGGGCAGCCTTGTTTTGTTCTAGTTTTCAAGGGAAATGCTTTCAATTTCTGTCCATTTAGCAATATGGGGGCTGTAGGTTTATCCTAGATGGCTCTTACTATTTTGAGGTATGTTTCCTCTATGCGCAGGTGCTCAAAGTTTTTTAACAAGAAGAGATGCTGGATTTTATCAAAAGCTTTTACTGCATCTTATGACATAATTATGTGATTCCTATTTTTACATCTGTTAATATATTTAATTACATTTATAGTCTTGAGGATGTTGAATCAGCCCTGCACCCTGAGTATCAACCTTACTTGGTCATGGTGAATGATTTTTGAGATGTGTCATTGGATCCAATTTGCTAGAATCTTATTGAGTATTTTTGCATCTGTGCTCATCAGGGATATTGGCTTGTAGTTCTCTTTCTTGGATCTTTATACATGGAGGAACTCAAATCATTCTACAGAACAGATACCTTTGTAGACATGTTTATTGCAACACTATTCACAATAGCAAAAACATGGCACTAACCATTCTGCCCATGGAAAATATGCTGCATAAAAAATGTGTTACATATACATGATGAAATATTATGCAGTCATAAAGAAGGACAAAATTATTTACTTTGCAGCAACTTAGATGGATTTAGAGTCTATAATACTCAGTGATCTATCACAGAACAAATAACTGAGTGCCACATGTTCTTATTCATAAGCAGGTCCCGAACAATTATCATAATACTATAAGAAATGGGTTGACAGTAGTGGGACATTGCCAGGGAACGGAGTAGGAGGGCACACTTTATCAACAAAGGTATTAGTGGGTACCAAAGTGAGGCCCAAATTTTATCTTCACAATGATCATTTGTATACCTGTTCCTGAATTGTACCCCACATCTTTTAAATAAATAAATAAATAGAAAAATGAAATGGAATTCAAAAAATAAGAATACATGGCACATGTTAAAGTATTATTATTACTTTGTGAAGCATGTGCATGTGTGTGTTTATGTGAGTGATATACAGCATGTGGTGTTTGCATGTGTACTGGATCATGATGTAAAATGGCTTTTTAAAGAGTGTATCCTGGTCTAATAGATGTGAAAAATCGCTACTCTAGTAAAAATTATGAAATTTGACTTTTGACTTTTGGTTTCTATTTTTATGTGGGACCTGAGTTGTGTATAAGTTTTTCTATTCCTATTACATAAATTATACATATATCGATGTCTTTTTCATAAATAACTTAACTATGGCCTCTTCAGGAGCACTGCCATCTTATCTACAAGCTGACATGGATTGGAATGAGCATCTATATTGTCACCATAATATTTCCCCAATGTCTGCCTGATCTATTTTTGCTACCATCCTGAGTTTTTCCAATTCAAGAGTGTTTACTTTTTAAAATATTCATCATCTTCCTAGCCAATGTCTCCTCTTTTACTAAAATGCTATTTCAGACATGCTTTCCATCATGCCTCAGGTTATCAGTTTACATATTTTAGGGCTAAATGATTTGTGCATCCTGGGTGTATTTTTAAGCACAGGATGGTCTTGTAGTGGACTGATTGGGACTCACAAACTACACAAGTCTACCTAAATTTGAAACTTGTCTTTACCACTTATCAGCTATATAAACCATGGAAAGATAATTAACTTGTGTGTACCCCATTTTCCTCATCTCTAAAATGGACCAATAGCTGTAAACTTTATGAGTATGAAGAACAAATGAGTTAATAGATGTAGAGCAGTTAGTGCATTGTCTAGTACACAGTAATAAATCAGTAGATTTTAACTATTATTAGAATTTATTACAGCAATATTTTTTCCCTCGGGAAGCCATTCAAAGTATGTTTGTAGTCATAAAAATGCACTGCAATGGCTTACTTAGTTTGCTCATTTAAACATTTGCCAAGAAAACATCTGGAGATGGGCTTGAATCTCAATAAAAGAAGCAGGGCAGTGGAAATCTACTTTTATGTACAAACAGAAAATCATCCAGCAATAAAAATGCAGGGCAAGCATTAAAAGGAAAATAAAACAATAATTATAGTCTGAGAATTAAAACAAAGAAACAAGAAAGAAAAGAAAGAAGGCAGGAAAGACAAACAGGCAGGCAAGAATATGGAGAGAACTGCTGGATTCTGGGATTGGAAGATTTAATATGAAAAATTCCAAAATAGGTTTAGTATAATTCAAAATTAAATATATACTTTTAAAGTATGAAATAAATTAAAAAGTAATGAGCAGATAAATATTTTTAAGTGGGAACTAACCAATAAATTTGCTGCATTATGGTTTTATATGATAATAATTACTAAAATAGCAACATTAAATATATAAGCATATTTTAAAATTACAATAAGTAATTGTGTGGCACTGAATTATAAACAGAGTAAATATCCCTGAAATGAACACTAATCTACATAAAAACCTAAAAGGAAATGAAATTGTATTTTCATAAATGATGTGTTAATATTGCTTAGTTGTGGGAAAATTTTAGAGATTTCCTCTGTAGCAAATGAATTGTAGGAATAATTAAGAATTTAAAATAAAATAGCAAATATTTTTATGATTTATAATAAATGTTGGGAAGTATTTATTTGATTTTTAGAACAAAGGCTTTATTTAAAAATACAAGGTCTGAAAAGGTTGAATTAATCAAAGATTGAAAAAAGACTAAAAGATTACTGCACAAAACTATCCAACTTCTTTCAAATCTGATTGCAAAAACACAAAGAGGAGTTGCTACATACTTACTAAGTTGGTTAAAGAGATGGAGTAACTATTTTCTTACACATTGCAGTGGAGTCTAATTGACACAACTTTGGAAAATGTTTTCACATTATCTGCTAAATTTGAAGATATACAGTCCTTAAGACAAAACAATTCCATCAAATAGTTTCAGTAGAAAGTTGAGCAGATTTGTGCTAAGTTCTTAACAAAATTTTTTATGACAATTTAACTCATAACATTAGCATGCAGCAACATATATAAGCCTCCCAAACATAGTGTTGAAAAAAATCATCCAACATGGGAGACTGTACACTTTAAAATTCCATATAGATAACAGATAAGAGTAACATATTAGGTTGGAAGGCAAGATAGTGGGCAAAGAAAATTACCCACTATTGCTTTGCAGGGAAAACGAAGAACTTTTAAAATTCTGGCAAAATTCTACTTCTGGAAATGGTTGTTCCACAGCATTGTATTTCTGAGTTGTAACTTTAGCTGTATTGGCTTTTGTGTAAGTGGGGTGGCCATGAAGTTATGCTGCTAAGATCGCCCTTCAAGAAAAACAAACAAACAAAAAAACTATACTGTGCGGAATACAGATGATAGACTTTGGACTCTCTCACACCCCCAGCATTCACCCTAAGGCCACACCATGCTAGTGCTGCCTACAACCAATTGCTTAGTACAGTGGGGATATAAAAGCCTGTCAATTTCAGCTCCAGGAGTACTCCTTTAAAAGACACTCATTGGGAAACACCTCTTATCAACAGGGTGCCTGAATGAAACGTAATTGTACATCTAACCCTTAACTGTACCCCACAAAACCATAATAAAAAATATTGATAAAAAAAAGACACTCATTGCTTTGGCTTACCATTGGCCAATCTATTACTTTTGCAGAACTGCACTGTAGTCTGAGGTTATCACTGCCAAATCATCTATTTCTTTCTTTCTTTCTTTTGTCATATGTCTTAGGCTTGCAAGATAGTCTATGCTCTTTTCCCATTTGTTCTTGCTCCTTATACTTTGCATCCTTCACTGAATTCTCCTCCCAATAAGTTTCGTGTACTTCTTGTTCCATTTGGGGTCTTCTTCTCGGAAGACCTAAACTAACACTTTTAGGAGAAAAAGTTATCAGGCAGACACTTGCAGGTAGTAATACTGTGTGTGTGTGTGTGTGTGTGTATGTGTGTG
Source organism: Carlito syrichta (assembly GCF_000164805.1). Classification (NCBI taxonomy): domain Eukaryota; kingdom Metazoa; phylum Chordata; class Mammalia; order Primates; family Tarsiidae; genus Carlito; species Carlito syrichta. The sequence goes on along the minus strand of NW_007260456.1, from coordinate 57,910 downwards.
TGTGTGTGTGTGTGTGTGTCTGAACTATTCACCTTCTAGTTTGCAAGGAGTAACCCATCTTGCGTGGTATGTGGAGACAAGAAACGTGCCTTGAGAAAGGTCACCTAGGGAGAAGGCAAGATGAGATGGTGATGGAACATGTCAGAGTATGAGTCTCCACAAAAGTGAGTCTCCACAAAGACTCTCTGTGTGAATGAATGTGTGCCAGTGGGTGAGTGAAAGTTTGTCTGAAGGGAGACTCAAGTACATGTACCCAGGGCTCTCTTCCAGAGGTGACTGCAACCAACCACCACCCTGAGATTTGATGCCCCAGTGTACAGTATCATCTACCATTTTTGGGTCCTCTTGAGAAGAGGCAGTAGAGAAGAGCTGCTCTTCACCACCTTTCACCCAGCCCATGTCATCACCTTTGGCAGCAGACCAGGTCTGAGCCCCAGGAACCATGGAGAAGGCAGGGCATGGAAATCTGGAATGGTGCCCTGCCATTGGTGAGGAGATGCTGACCAGAGCCATCTTCTCTGTCCCAGAACTGGGCAGAGATCTGCATTGCCCTTCCCAGCTCTGCCCAACCTCCAACCTGGGACCCAGAGGCTATCCTCTCATTGGACTTGGAGAGAAGGATGGCCCTCTCCCACACTGGAACAGGCACTGAAATGTCAGATCTGAGTGGGAGACTTGACAGCATCAGCAGCAGCAGATGAGTTGGGTGAGTCTGGATCTGATCCATCCGCCTCCCACTGTTGTCCATGGGACATCTGACACATGCTGAGAGCAACCCAACGAGACTGTGCTGAGAGCAGAGGGGATGGACTGGAGATTAGAGTTACTCCTTAATGTGGCAGCAACAGCCGAAAAAACCCAGAGCTACAGAAACAACCACAGAGCAAGTTTTTGTTGTTTGTTTTATGTTTCAGATTTTTCCTTCTCTCTGTTTTTGTACTTTTTTCTGTTATTTTAATGTATTTTTTTTAGATTTTCTATTTGTTTATGGGTATTTTTAAGGGCAAGTACATCAACAGGGTTTTTTGTTTTGCATGTTTGCATGATTGTATGTTTTGGGCTTTTTATTGTTGTTGTTGTTGTTGTTTTCTGTCTTTGTTTCTCTGTTTATTCATTAGTTGGTATGCCTGTCTGTTTTCCCTCTTCTTCTTCTCTCTCTCTCCACCTTCCTTTTGTTTTCCTCCTTCCTTTTTCCATTCGTTTCCTTTTTCTTATCTCATTTTGGCTTCAGGGGACAAATATACACCCCCACTGCATCGACAGATTGTAAGGCAGTGGGAAGTGCATTCCAGAGACCCACACACTTGTCAGTAGATACTGGGATCTGAACATAGTTTCTGAATCACCTTAATTAAATCTCAAAACTGCAAAAAAACACAGTCCCCCACCCCTAGTCCAGCTTCAAAATAGAACAAAGTCAGAGTATCTTCATAAGGAAGAATAGGAGACTGAGAAAACAGAAGTAAAAGCTATCCTCTCTATCACTGTAAAAAAGAATTAAAGAAGAGATTTTAAAAAGAGGGAAGAAAATCTACACAAATGAAGAAAAACAAAAGGAAGAATATAGGTATCATACAGACCTCTAGGAGGATACAATTTTGGAATTCAAACAATGAAGAGCCCCCAGAATGACTGGTTGTAAAAGACAAACACAGATATCAAGATATTAATAGAGGGAATAAATAGAAATGAGGAGAGACAAGAGGAAAGAGTTGATACTGAGATAACAGCAATAGAGAATACAGTGAGTGAAATAAATAACAAACTGATCACATGGAAAGCAGAATTAACCAAGCAGAAGAAAGAATCTCAGAGTTTGAAAACCAAAATATGGACCTAACCCAAACTGTTAAAACATAGAAAAGATGCTTAAAGAGACAGGACAAAGCAATACATCAGCAATTATATCAAGAGGACAAACCTAAAATTAATTGAAATCCTTGAGCCAGACAGAGAGACAGAGATCACCCTGGAACAAGCATTCCATGAAATTATCCAAGAAAACTTCCCTCATCACAGCAGAGATGCAACCATTTAAACACAAGAGATTCAGAGAACCCTTGCTAGACAACAAATAAGACCAACTCCTAGAGCCATAGTAATTCACTTACACAAAGTAAGTATAAAAGAAAAGATCATGAAGACAGCAAGAGAGAAAGGTCAGACTACCTATTGGGGAAGACCAATTAGAATAGCAGCAGAGTTATCTAAAGAAACATTTCAGGCTAGGAGAGATAGGTATACAATCTTCAAAGTTATCAAAGATATACAATTTTAACCAAGAATTACCTACCCAGTTAAGCTAAGTTTTATCAGTGATTGAAAATTAAAATCAATTTTAGATATTCAATGCCTAAGAGTTTATGCTGTCTCCAGACCAGCTCTACAAGAAGCACTTAAGAAAGTATTAAACACAGAAGAAAGAAAAAAAGGATGACAATGCCTTTCCCAAGAATGCAGAAAAAAATTTGAAAATACACATAAATCGACACAAAAATGAAAGGTAACAACAAATAAACAAAGAGTAGCTGCAACAAGAAACTTTAAAAGAGCCTCATGACAGGAATAAACTTTCACATCTCAATAATTAGTGTGTGAATAGACTAAGTGCACCACTAAAAAGACAAAGAATGGCAAATTGTATAAAATATCATGATGCAAAAATATGTTGCCTCCAAGAAACTCATCTCATAAGAAAAGACACTCATAGACCCAAAGTAAGAGGATGGAAAACAAATTTTCAGGTGATCAGAACAAAAAAGAAAGCAGGAGTTGCAATCGTAATAGACAAAATACCCTTTAAGTTATCAAAAATATAAAAAGATAAAGAAAGTCACATTATAATAATAAGAGGTTCAATCCATCAACAGGAACTATACATCTTAAACATATATGCACCCAAAAAAGGAGCACTAGCTTTCCTAAAACATCTTCTAGGCAAATTAAACAAAGATATTGACTCTAACACTATCAGAGCTGGGGACTTAAATACCACCTTAAATACCCTAGACTGATCATCAAGACAAAAAAATCAACAAGGATATCTGGAACCTTAAAGTGACACTTGACCAAATTGACTTAACTGATACCTATAGAACACTCTATCACCCCTTTTCTTCAACATAGTACTAGAAGTCCTAGCTAGAACAATCAGACCAGACAAGAGAAGAAAATCAGGGGGTATCCAAATAGGAAAAGAGGAAGTTAAGTTATCCCTCTTTGCATATGACATTATTCTGTACCTCAAAACCCCAAAAGAATCTGTCAAAAACCTCCTTGCACAGAAAGGACTTTGGCAATGTCTCAGGGTATAAAATAAATGTGCAAAAGACAATCACATTCTTATACACCAAAAATAAACAAACAGAAGCCTAAATAAAAAGAATAATCCCATTCACAATAGCCACACAAAAAATGAAATATCTTGGCATCTTCCTAACCAGAGAAGTGAAAGACCTTTACAATGAAAACTACAAAATGCTGTTCAAAGAAATCAAAGATGACACAAACAAATGGAAAAATATTCCATGCTCATAGATTGAAAAAATCAAATCAACAGTCCCAAAATGTCAATCTTACCCAAGGCAATCTGCAGATTTATCTCAGTACCCATTAAATTACCAGCTGCATTCTTCTCAGACCTTGAAACAATACAGGAATACATATGGAAACATAAATGACCATGAATAACCAAAACAATCCTCAGCAAGAAATAAAATAAACAAAAACAGGAGGTATCATACTCCCAGAATTTAACCTTTTCAAATAAAGCTAGCCTTTTCAAATAAAACAGCCTAGTTTTGGCACAAGAATAGGCATATAGACCAATGGAACAGGATAGAGATTCCACAAGCAAACCTCAATTTCTTTCTTTTTTTTTTGAGTTGGAGTCTCACTCTGTCACCCAGACTGGAGTGCAGTGGCCGGTCCCAGCCACCACAGCCTCGCCTGCTGGGCTCCGGCAATCCTTCTGCCTCAGCCTTCCAAGTAGCTGGAATTACAGGCCTGTGCTACCACGCCCGGTTGATTTTTTTTGATTTATTGTAGAGATGAGGTCTCGCTGCCCAGGTGGGTCTTGAACCCGTGGGCTCAGGCAATCCACTCACCTCAGCCTCCCAAAGGCGTGGGATTACAGGCTGAACCACCGAGCCCGGCTCAAAACCTCAATTTCTCGACTAACTCTTCTTTGACAAAACCTTCACCATCAACCACTGGGGAGAGGACAGCCTATTCAGTAAATGGTGCTGGGAAAACTGGCTAACCACATGTAGAAGATTAAAACAAGACCTCTGTCTATCACCATACACAAAAATCTCCATAAAGGAGACATCCTTATGGAAATTGTAACAGGCAACCAATTCCTGATCTAAACCCCAAGTGCTCACACCGTGAGAGATAAGATAGACAAGTGGGACCTCATCAAATTGACAATTTCTGCAAATCCAAAGAAACCACCATGAGAGCAGGGAGACAGCCCACAGATTGAGAAAAATTATTTGCAACTGTATATCTGACAAAGGCCTAACATCTAGGATATACAAGGAATGTAAACGTGCCAAATAGAAAAAAAACAAACAGCCCCATTACAAAGTGGGCAAAAGATATATTCTATTTAGACACTTCTCTAAAGAAGACATACGAGCAGCCAACAGATACAGGAAAAAAATGCTCAGCTGCCCTAGTAATCAAAGAAATGCAAATTAAAAGTCCACTGAGATGCCACCTAACTCCAGTCAGGATGGCTTTCATCAATAGCTCAAAAGATAACAGATGCTGGAGTGGATGTGGGGAAAAGCGAACAATTCTATACTGTTGATGGGAGTGTAAATAAGTACAACCTCTGTGGAAAATAGTGTGGTAATTCCTAAAAGATCTAAAAATCAACCTATCATACGATCCCACCATCCCCCGACTGGGAATAGACCCAGAGGAGCTAAAACCACTCCTCGAAAAAGATACCTGCGCATGCATATTTACTGTAGCATTATTCACAATAGTAAAAACAAGGAACCAATCATGCTGCCCATCAAAAGAGGGCTGCATAAAAAAATGTAGTACGTATACATGATGGAATATTATGTAGTCATAAAGAAGGACAAAATTATGAACTTTGCAGCAACTTGGATGGACTTAGAGTCTATAATACTGAGTGATCTTTCACAGAAACAAAGAACTGAGTAGCACATGTTCTCACTCATAAGAAGACCTTGAACAATTATTATAACACTATAAGAAAGGGATTGACAGTAGAGAGAAACTGCCAGGGGAGTGGGGATGGGATTGGAAGTAGTGGGAAACAGCCACGGGAGGAGAGGGTACACCTCATCAACAAGGGTACCTGCATAATGAACATTTGTATACCTAACCCTGATTTGTACCTAACATCTTTAAAATATAAAAGAAAAAAAGAAAAACTTTGCCTAATTTTCTAAAATTTGATGAACTGTTAACTTGGAGGAATGTCTCCAGAGCAGAGAATCCTGTAGCTGACACAATCATTCAGGCATTTCAAAGGTAGAAGGAACAAGTTTCACTGAAACCTTGCAGAGTGATAATGAGTAGTGGAGAACGGTAAAACCCCTAAGAACAAAGTATGAGATCCAATGGGCATCTCTGGAGGTTTTCAAAGAGGTTCATCTCCAGAGTTGGAAGAATAAATGGAGCAGATGATCAAGTATTCATTGATAGTGCTGTAGACTCTAGAGAATATTGAATGCCCAGGCAAGAGAGATGCTAAGGCCAGAGCACAGACAGGAAAAATTTGAGATCTTGACATATAGAACAGGGAAATCAAAGAGATGCTCAGAAGACCCTCCACTCAAATCACAGATCCTGAAAAGGTGGTCTACGTTTCAACTCCTAAATCAATATCATCAGCCCTTACGTCTACTTCTTTAGCTCTTAAATTTAAAATACTATCCAAATTTAATACTTATAGATAACTAGCTTTAATCTTTTAGTTAATTTGACCAAAATGTCAAGCGATGAAGTCTAGTTGGCTAGAGCAGGGGTGGGAGATGGTGGGTTGAGAGCAGGCAGACAAAGAAAAACTGTATACTATATTATTTAAAAGAATATTTTCAATATGATATAAGATTTACTGACACTTAACAGCACTGTTTGCCTTAATTTATAATATGCCCAGTAGTTGCACAAGCACAGAGAGAAGGCAGAGGAAAAATCTGTTCTAAGAGACTGTAACACTTCAAATTGTCTACTAACAGAAGAAAAAATTTTGTCTTATGGAAATCGATGAGCAAAGATGAACATCTAACATGTATTTAAGGAATGGTTGAATCATCTATCACGACAAATATTACACAGAAGATGATAAAGCTAAAATTGCAGTCTGAGAATACATTGACATGCGAGATGTCAAGCTATAAAGCAGACTAGAAGCCCTTTGTCACTTGTAGTTATTTTGCAATCATGTATATAATGTCAAATAAGACCAAGAGAAGCAGTTGTCCTCTTTTTCATTCCAATTTGTATTCAGCAAATAATTACTATGTGTACTTCAGTCCTTATCATATACCTTAAAAGAAACATATGCCTTTTAAAAGACATAGTCTGTGAACTACTTTAAGATATTGATGCTTAAATCCAATGCAAAGCTGTGTTCTTGGTTAGCCAGAGATGAAAACTTATGATTTAGTTTAAAGGGCATGGAGACATTAGAGTAACAGTTGGCATCTAGTGTTTCAGTCTTGACGAACATATTTTGAGCATCTTTATCTTCTGATACAAAATATAAGGCACATCTCTGAACATATGACAAAAAAATCACCTGGTGTTTTGTTTGTTTGTTTTTCCATTTCTCCCTTTTCTTTTTTTTTTGTTTGTTTGTTTTTGAGTTGGAGTCTCACTCTGTCGCCCAGACTAGAGTGCAGTGGCCGCTCCCGGCCACCGCAGCCTCAATCTGCTGGGCTCCAGTGATCCTTCCGCCTCAGCCTTCCAAGTAGCTGGAACTACAGGCGCGCGCTACCATGCCCGGCTCATTTTGATTTTATTGTAGAGATGAGGTCTTGCCAAGAGGCCCAGGTGGGTCTCGAACCGCGGGCTCAGACAATCCACTCACCTCAGCCTCCCAAAGGCGCGGGATTACAGGCTGAGCCACCGAGCCCGGCTCATTTCTCCCTTTTCAAACAACATTTTCAGCTTCAGTATTGTATTCAGCATTATTCCAGTACCATTCCCCTGAAGATACATTTATCTGATTAGTAGACATACAAATACAGTAGGGTACAAAAAACATGATTAAATCACCTTATGAACTGTTTGTCACAGCAGCCTTCTCAAGGAAAGAAATATGGAATTTTCTTTCTTTTTAAATTTTTTTCCTTTATTTTATTTTAAAGATGTAGGGTACAAGCCAGAATTAGGCACATAAGTGGTTTATGAGCAGTTGAAGTTTGGGTCTCCCACTGGTCCTCACTTCCCCTGGTTTAGGATCAGATACCCTTAATGATATTGTGTGCCCCTCCCCACACACCCTTAAAAAGAAAACAAAACATACGCAGATGTTTTATTCCATAGAGTCTTCCTTTCTAGCAAAGTCTAGGAAGTTAGTGTTCTGAAAGACAAATTAAAAAATGCTTCAGGAATATTAGAAGATAGAAAGGTAAATGAACTTATCTCTTTTATTAGATTTTATTTTTAGATTTATAATTGAAACAATAATTGCACATATTTATTAGGCACATATTTACAAATTCATTGAATGTATACATCGTGTAATGATCAAATCTGTATAATTACCACATCTATCTCTTTAAGCACTTATAATTCCTTTGGGGTGGTAAGGTGGAATAGTATTCAACCATACAACAGAATGAATTTCAACGATTTTCAGCAATGTGGATGAACATCCAGAACATGATACTATGTGAAATAAACCAGGCACAGAAATATAAGCATCACGTGATATCATATGTAGAATCTAAAAAAAATGTCAATTTCATAGAAGTAGAGAGCAGAAAAGTGGTTACTAGATATGAGAAGAGATAGAAGAAGAGAGAGAGGAAGAGGCTGAGAGGTTCGTTGATGAATACAAAGTTAAAGTACTATAGGAAGAATAAATTGTTGTTCTATTACACTGTGACTATACGGTGACTACAGCAAAAAACAGCATATCATATATTTCAAGATCGCTAGAAAAGATCTTATCTTTGTTTTAAGGGCATGAAGTAAGCACTTTTTTGGTTGTTGTTTTTTAAAGGAAGTCCAAACAATGTTAAATGTATTATGTCCATGCTTGGGAAAGCGTGTATTTCTTTCTTTCTTTTTTTTTTTTTTTTTTT
>NW_007260456.1:48823-49195 GCF_000164805.1 Carlito syrichta | reverse complement strand
CCTGTAGCCTATCTCTCAAAACAACTTGACCACACGGTTCAGGGATGGGCCCCATGCCTGTGGGCCCTGTCAGCCGTCTACTTACTCATGTGCAAATCCAAAAAACTCACATTTGGAGTACCTGTCACCGTTGCTTCCCCCCACCATCTGCATCACCTCCTAGGATATAAGGGCCTCAAAACACTCCCTCCTGGTCAGGTCCTATCCCTTCTAGTTTTCTTTGTCCAAGACCCCTCTGTCTCTGTTGGGAGCTGGCCACAGAGGCCCACTGAGCGTTAGCGATCAGGAAGGGCCATTGACCCTGAGACCACCAGGATGTGTTCGGGAGCTATTGACCCCATTTCCTCCCCTTTTCTACTCAGCACTAACCAG
>NW_007260456.1:47258-48773 GCF_000164805.1 Carlito syrichta | reverse complement strand
GCCAGGGGTGGGGAGGATGGGTAGGGAGGAGGGGAGGCACGACTGGCAGTAATGAGAATCTGCCGGGGCATGGGGGGTCACATGTCATTGACTAGGGTACCTGCATAATGAACATTTGTATACCTAATCCTAAATTGTGCCCCACATCTTTAAAATAAAACAATTAAAATTAATAAAAATAGATAAAAAACAAAAATATACTTTGGTGTAGTATGGTTTATTTAAAAAAATAAAAATAGGCACGCTCCTAAAATTGTTTTATTTGGTTAGTATAGTCTTGATACCCAAATAAGAAAAAAGACTACATGTAATAAAGTAAGATTACTGGTTTATCTTACTTTTGAAAACTGTATATATATATATATATATATATATATATATATATATATATATATATATATATATATATATATAAATATCCTACACACAAAAGTAGTCAAAAATAATGACATAACATTTATCATAATTCAGAAATAGCAAAAATGTTTTTTGACACTGACATAGTGTCAAATTTGATAGAGGATTTGAGTGGAAAGACTTTTCTCTCAATGAAGGGAGAAAACAAATTCTGGAACTACCCTTCTCTGTCTCTTCTTATCCTGAATAATGACATGATGTCTAAAGCTGTAGTAGCTACTTTGGAACAATTAGGTAAAAGTGTGAGGATGAAATCTAATAAGGCAAGAATAGCAAAGTGAAAAGATGATGAAAGCCTGGATACTTGATCCCATGTTTTAAGAAAGAGGCCTGTGTCAGACCTGGTGTTGGCAAATATTCTTTCCCAGTCTGTAGGCTATCTCCCTCCTCTCTTGATAGTTTCTTTGGCTTTGCAGAAGCTTGTCAGTTTAATAAGGTCCCACTTGTCTATCTTCTCTCTTATGACCTGTGGGTTTTGGGTTTTGTTCAGGAATTGGATGCCAGTTCTGATTTCCATGAGGGTATTTCCTTCATTTTCTAAGGTTCTTATGGTTTGAGGTTTTACATTTAGGTCTCTGATCCATTTGGAGTTAACCTTTGTGCATGGGGATAGATAGGGGTCCTGTTTCAATCTTCTGCATGTGGTCAGCCAGTTTTCCCAGCACCATTTACTGAATAGGTTCTCCTCTCCCCAGTGGTAGGTGGTGGAGGGTTTGTCGAAGATGAGTTGGTTGAGAAATTGAGGTTTTGCTTCTGGAATCTCAATTCTGTTCCATTGATCTATATACCTGATCCTATACCAATACCAAACTGTTTTGATGATTGTAGCTTTATAGTAAAGTTTGAAGTCTGGTAATGTGATACTACCTGCTTTGTTTTTTTGCTGAGGATTGTTCTGGCTATTCTTGGGCTATGGTACATATACATGATGGAATACTATGCAGCCATAAAAAAGAACAAAATCATGAATTTTGCAGCAACCTGGATGGAACTAGAGTCTATAATACTGAGTGACCTCTCACAGAAACAAAGATCCGAGTATCACATGTTCTCACTCATATAATGGACCTTAAACATCCAATGCAATACTATAAGGAA
>NW_007260456.1:46617-47208 GCF_000164805.1 Carlito syrichta | reverse complement strand
ATGGATTAAGGTTTCTGGTGGGTGGGGGATGCCCCTTCCACATCTGACTTTGTGTATAAAGGACCCGTTGTAATTCCCAATAACACACATTGCTTCTGCACTAGACCAGAGTCCAGTCTCTTTCTTTCTCTCTCTCTCATTCTCTCTTCTTCCCCCCAATCACTGACACTGTCTCCACCTTTGGGGTACCTGAACCCGACTAGAGCTGGTCCCCGGCACGTCTCCTTCCAAACTTGCGCATTCCTTCACCCAGCCACATTACTCCCTTCCTCTCCTGTCGACACCCCAATACATGAGTGCGTCGAAGTCCTCGAGTTCCTACTCCCCTGTCCAGTACACATTCAGGAAGGACCTTTATCTGCACCCTCCTATTTGGTTCACAGATGGAAGCTCATATATACATGAGGGGTCTTAGGTGGCAGGATACGCCATCACCTCTGCCACTGACATCATCAAGGCTAATCCCCTCCTGCCCAACACCACTAACCAACAAGCAGAACTCACAGCTGTCACTCGAGCATTCCAACTGGCAGCAGGACACTCTCTGTCGCTTTACACCGACTCCAAATATGTCTTTCACATTTTGGTTTC
>NW_007260456.1:4352-46567 GCF_000164805.1 Carlito syrichta | reverse complement strand
GTGCCTGAATGAAATGTAATTGTATACCTAACCCTTAACTGTACCCCACAACATCATAATAAAAAAAAAATAGGCAACTTCATTTGTTGTCATCTCTCAACTGACTTCCATGTGAGAAAAACAAGCAAGCAAACAAACAACAACAAAAGTAAATCGTTGCTTTTATTTTCCGTTTAACTGTGACTAATAGCACTCCTAACCAATTAAAAACATTATCATGAATAAATGTTAGTTCCTGCACTAATATTCCTAATGGATGAAATCCAGATGATCAGCTCAATAGATGATGACAAAATATGTTTAAAGAAACTCAACCAACTTATAATTTAGAAAAATGCAATGTGGGAATTTTTCTAAAAACTTTCTAAATCTGACAAAGAACTTTAGCTTGACAACTGAAGTAAACACAGTAATTAATGGAGAGATTTGAAGGCATTTGCATTAAAATTATAAAGTAGATTGAACCAAAACAATGCATGCTGTAAAACCTGACTATGTCAAAATGATCATGCCAAGAAATGTAGATTAATGTTGCATGGATAATTACTGTTTTTCTCAAACTTTTGAGTGAAATCCCAAAGCAGTGAGAATATTGTACAAGCACACTGATATTCTAAAGGGATATACAGCTAGACATTAGTCTGATGGGCTTGTCAAGCTATAACAAACTTTCCTTAAGTTCATTAAAAAACAATCCGCCAACATCCCTTATTGCATAGAAGAAACAGTCTAGATTATGCATGAATATGATTATTAATTTTTTTCCTAGACTCAAAGTGGGAAATTTTCTGAAGCTTCCTGAAATGGCAAGAAGTTGCCTGCATTACCAGTGTTAGTTACAGCAAGCAGAACCAATCAGTTGCACAACTCCACAAACCATTCTCTTAACTTGTTCAGTGCACAGTCAAACCCATAAATTATGAAACAAGTATGCTTTGGCATGAATACATGTGCTTCCACTAGATCAAAAAAATATCATGGAATATAACTGACTTTGAACTGTCTTGATATGGATCCACTAAGGAGGGTTAGCATTCTGAAGTAGACAGTAAAACAAAACAATAGACCAATAAACAAAACTCAATGTTTTAATCATTCTTCTTTTAGGAGTACCCAAGTTATGGGTTAGGCCTCAACTGAAAAAAAAGAGAAGCCTTGAATTACATATACATTTGAACTTTTGAGATGAATTTGTACTTTAAACTCCTATAGGATATTGGTCAATATCAAAAAACAAACATATTTGTAATTGAAAGTAACTCAAAAGCCAAAGATCCTCCTGAGTTCTCATCATCCAGAGGCAGAGAAAAGAGCTTTGACATAACACTTAGGAGTTCATGAAAGGAAGAAAACTGAAAATTACTTAAGTTTTGTTTGCATTCAACTGAATTTAGAAATTTCAAAACCTGGAAAAATTTTAACTCTACGTTTGTTTTGAGGTCTTAAACATTATAACATGTTAATCTGTTTCCTGTGCATAAATAATATCAGACTGCATTTTTATATAGATAATATAACTTTAATTTTCTTAGTTATAATTAAATGAGAGATAAGACAATATATGGTTGTGTATTGTTTCTCTGCTTTCTAAAAATATTTGACAAGTCATCTATTCTGTCTAGCTTCTTATCTCATGCCTCCTATATGTATTAAGGGAGTAATTCTTTACTTGGGTCAAGACTTGGTCAATTAAGTCATCTAAACTCACCCTAAAATTTATTAGTGTCATGACCGAATGCAGGGACATATGACTTTAGCACTAAGTTTATGACAGGGGATTGATATTTTCTTGTATACATCATCTTTTCAGTTACATAGGATTAGAGGTTTAAGTCTCTCAGATCTGTACTGGATGGATAGAGATACATTAAAGAGATTTTCCCAGTGTGCTCAGATATATCACATTCAGAACAAAGGATTCTTCTTTTATAGCAACTGTGGATTTAGGACCACCGTGATTAAATAAGCATGTCAATAAGACTGAGATTATAAAGTTGAAACCCATTTCACCTATTCCCAGAGGAAAGAAGAAAGTAAAAAGAGAGAACGAGTGACTAGGAAGAGGCAAGGAAGTCAGTGGAGGAAAAATAAGGTCATGGGTTAACTGAGCCAAATGCTTTTGAATAACACAACTAGAAATGTGCTTTAAAACCAGAAAACATCAAGAGAGTGGGGAGACAACACACAGAATGGGAAAATCATTTGCTAGCTATGCATCTGACAAGGTTTATCATCCAGAATCTACAAGGAACTCAAATAAGATGAAAGGAAAAAACAAAAAATCCTATCAAAAAGTGGGCAAAGGACATGAACAGACACTTCTCAAAAGAAGATATACAGGAAGCCAACAGATACATGAAAAAATCCTCAGCTTCACTAATCATCAGAGAAATGCAAGTCAAAACCACAGTGAGATACTACCTAACTCCAGTAAGGATGGTCTTCATCAAAAGACAATGGACACTAGCAAGGGTGTAGAGAAAAGAGAACACTTCTACACTGTTGGTGGGAGTGCAGGCTAGTTCAACCTCTATGGAAAGCAATGTGGCAATGTCTAGAAGAACGAAAAATTGACCTTCCATATAGTCCAGCAAAACCTCCCCTGGGAATATACCCAAAGGAACATAAATACCATTCTACAAAAAAGACAACAGCACATGTATGTTTATAGTTGCACTATTCACAATAGCAAAAACTTGGAGACAACCCTATTGCCCATAAAACATGGACTGGATAGAGAAAATGTGGTACATGCACATGATAGAGTATCACACACCCATAAAAAAGAACAAAATATTGGAATTTGTGGCAAATTGGACAGAATTGGAGAACATCATACTTAGTGATCTTTCACAGAAACAAAGAACTGAACACCGACTGTTCTCTTTCATTAGTTGGTCCTGAACATTAATCACTTCAACACGAGGGGGAAATCAACAGTTGATGAACACTGTCGAAGGAGGGAGGGAGGAAGAGGGCATGTAGCACCACAAAGACTATCTAGTCCTAAACTAAGGGGAAGTGAAGGCCAGTCGGAGGTCCAAACTTCACCCGTATATAGCCTGCTTGTGCAACTAATCCTGTCTTGTACCCCAAATATCTATCATAATAAAAATTAAAATCAGGTTTCCCTTTGGTTTCTGAGCATAATATGTTCACCTAAAAGTGTTTAAAATAATAGTAGGATAATTATTTTAATGAAGAATTTATCTACTTTAATAATAGATTTTGAATTTTTGAATCATATTTTGGAATTTTAGCCTTCTGATCAAATATAAAATAACCAAGGGATTATTTTTATTGCTGAGGTTTATTTTGAATATTCTCTAGACTTTGCTGTACATTCAGATCATGGTCTCAAACTTATTAGCCTTTTTTGAGAGGAACCTGTGATGCCATCATGAAAACTCCAAAGACCTTTCTTTTTTTAATTTTTCCTTCCCTTTTTCCTTTTTTTTAAATTATAAAGATGTGGGGCACAATTCAGGGTTAGGTATACAAACGTTGATTATGCAGGTACCTTGTTGATGAGATATGCCCCTCCCTCTCCTAGCAGTTTCCCACAACTGTCAATCCCCCACCCCACAGTTTCCCACTACTGCCAATTGCTTTCTTATAGCATTATAGTTGTTCAAGTTCTGCTTATGAGTGAGAACATATAGTACTCTGTTCTTGGTTTCTATGATAGATCACAGAAATGATCAACTCTAAATCCATCCAAGTTGCCGTAAAGTTCATCTGTTTGTCCTTCTTTATGATTGCATAATATTCCATTGTGTATATGTATCACATTTTAAAAATCCAGTTCAGTTTCAATGGGCAACATGTTTGGTTCCATGTTTTCCACTTCTCTGGTTAGGAAGATGTGAGGTATTTCTTTCTTTTTTTGTGTGTGTGGCTATGTGCTTTTAATTTGGGTCTCTACCTGCTTGCTGTTGTTGTATAGGAATGCAACTGTCATTTGCACATTTATCTTGTACCCTGAAATGTTGCCCAAGTCCTTTATCAGTGTGAGCAGGTTTTTGACAGATTCTCTTGGATTTTCAAGGCATAGGATCATATCATCAGCAAAGAGGGATAACTTGACCTCCTCTTTTCCTATTTGGATACCCCTGATTTCCTCCTCTTGTCTAATGGCAAGAGTTAGAACTTCCAACACACAAGTTAGATTAATTCTGCTTTCCATACTTGCCATCTTGCTATTTATTTCCTGGATGAAATTTTTTATTGTCAAAATCTCTGTTACAAGATCTTTCAGTATTGCATCTTGTCTTTCTTGAGTCTTGCTCACTCTTTCCATCCATTCCCTAGTCCTTGTCATATTCTGGGGCCAGTCATTGGTGACTTCCATTGTTTGGGCACCAAGGTCTGATTTTTCAGGAGTTTTGTCTTTGGTATACTTGAAATTACCTGAGGTCTTCCTTTGGTTTTTCCTTGCTTGAAGAGATCTCTTGTTTTTCTCTTTATTTCTGTTATTCAGTGTCAGTGGGAGTGGCTTTCCCTTCTGATGTTTGCTCAGTCCTCTATTCTTCCCTGATCCAGGCTCTGGATTTGTTCTATTTTGAAATAGGACAGTGGATGGGAAACTTTGCTGTCTCTTGTAGTTTTTGAAATTCAAATAAAGCAGTGGGTAGGGCACTAGGATTCAGAAACTCTTGCAAATTACAATGTTATCTTATTGTGGTATGTTTTCCTTGAGACCCACTCCCCACCACCACTCTATATGACAATGCCAAGCAGAAACCAATGCAAAAAACAATTGAACACACAGAGACATACACAAACACTCCAGAACAAACAGGAATAACAACAAAGTGAAACAAAATAAACAACAAGAACAACAACAACAAAAAACCAAGAAAACTAAACACACACACACACGCTTAGCATAGAGTGAACAGAGAAGAAAAACAGAAACACCGGAGGGGGAATAAAATGGAATTCAGGTCAAAACCTCACACATATATTAACACACACATTAAACTATAAAAAATGAAAATAAAAAACCCCCAGAAGAACAAAAGAGCAAAAACAAACCAACCACAACAACCAAATTGAAAGAAGAACAGACAATCATGCATAGACACACATAAACAGAAAACTACAAATAAAAGAAGCAACAGAAAAAGAAAAGAAAAAAATATTTGGGGGGGGAAGCAGATGAAATCCTCACATACAAATTCCTACATAAAGGAAAGATATTTTTTAAATAGATGAACTAACAAACAGTTGAACAAAATTCTAAAATTTTTTGAAAAAATGAAAATTAAAAAATAAACCTACCCTCTTGTGGCAGGTTCTGTCATTGCTCCCCTAATAGGTCTTTCCTGCAGAGAGCCACCTCTTGCACTCTCTCCTTAGAGTCTGAAGCAGTGAAGGAGGAGCAGCTGTGGAGGTAGGTGGGGCTGTATTCCTCCCCTTCCACTCTTGTATGGTCAGAAAGATCTCCTCCCATGGGGAGGTACGAATTTGTCTCTTCCCCAGGTATGTACTCTCACCAGGGGTGCCCCAGTCAGGTATATCCTGGAATGGAGTTCTCCTATTGCAACTGACGTCCAGGCTCTGCCTGGGTTTGTCCCACTCAGTTGCGGCCCAGCTGTGTGGGTCTGATGTTCCGAGGATTGCTGAGGAGGTGGGGGTTTGGGTCAGCCCCGGATTCACCACTGATCTCTTTGGAGTTCTTCCTCATCCTTTTCTGGCCATGCCCTTTGTCCTGCAGCTGGATCAGGGTAGGTGGTGGGTTGCCTGGAACTCAGCACTTGTCATGTCCCTCCAAAATTTGTGCTTTCAGGATATTCCCTCAGGGTCACTGTCAATCCCTGAGTGGTTGATCCACCAGTCATGGAGATAGGGTCTGTTGCTCGGTAGTGAGCTAGTCAGAGCACTTTCCTGTTCTGCCTTCAAGATGGTGGTGGAGTGCCTGTCTTGTCTTTTTCTGAGGGACTTTTCCTCTGAACTCCCTCTGGAGCCCCTGCTGCCAGTGTCCTGCCAGTGCTGAAGTGGTGAGACAAAGTCAGGAGCCATCAGTCTCTCTCCTTCTGCACTGGTGAGGGAGAGCGTGGGAAAATATTTTTGCCCCGCCATTTTTGTCTGTTTAAAAAAAATTGTGCTCAGTTTCTGTGACCTGAGAAGAGCCAGGGATAAAGCAGAGAAGCTGTAGCACCAGCTCTTACATCAGGGACCTGGCCACTTGCTCATGAGCCCCCACTTAGGTAGTCTTTCCCAGAATTTTCTTCCCAGGGAGAGTTTGTTGATTTAAGCAAAAAAAAAAAAAAAAAAAAAAAAAAAAAAGAAAGGAAAGAAAGAAAGAAAAAGAAAAGAAAAAGAAAATGGCATTCAGCTTCTGTGTACCAGGATTCGCTTGGGTCCAAGCTCAGCAGCTGTAGCACCAGCTGCTGCACCAGGAGAGCCCTAGCCACTAGCTCCCTAGCCCTCACTCAATCAGTCACTCACACACCCACCGGCTCACCAGCATGTACACAAAATTTTCCATACACTCACTCACTCACACAGGGACTGGCATAGTCCAACTGGCTTGGCTGCTATCTTCCCAACCTCCCTCCCAATGACCCTTCTAAGTGGAAGAAATGAGTATTCACTGAGCCCTGAGAACAAAGTGAATTATGTTTAGATTGTGACTGTGTAACAACTTAGTCCCTCTCATTTACAGTGGCTGCTTAAATTGATGAGCTAGAATGTTTACATGTTGATATCAACTCTTCCCTGGTTGATTTTTATACTAGGATATCTGCAGGGTTTCTACTTTCAAATGCATGTTGATGAAACAATCCCTATCATGACATCTAGCACTGTTTTCTAAACTATCACCACATTAAGCTTCTGACTATTAATTTGCTTTCATTTTTAACTTGTTCAATTCAATACAACCCTCTCATAGTCTTTTTTTTTCCCAAGCAAAGTTTATTTAGAAAGTAAATTAGAGAGAGAGAGAGAGAGAGAGAGAGAGAGAAAGAGAGAGAGAGAGGAAATACACCTCCTCTAGATAGGGGAGGGAACCAAAGTTCAAAGAGTCAAGTGGAAGCACCAGAGTTTAGAAAAGCAATGGCTGACCCTGTCATAGTCGTTACAGCTCTCTGTGATGTTTCTTCACAGGGCAAAACAATATGCAGTTTAATACACATCCTTTTTCCACACACATCATGAAGCACACTGGATGTAAAACAGGTAAGTCATCAATGAGGGGCAACAAATAGTGAATTATTTGTAAATATTTAGCATTGATACCCAAGGATGAATAAGTGTATTCCTTAGTAATTAACCAGCTTGTCTCACTTCTATGGATTTTGAATTTTTGAGAGACCTTTGATAACAAAAAAATAAGTATTTTATTTAATTCTATTTTTTTCACTTTAGAAAAAAATAGTTGTTACCTTTTAAATTGTTTGAAAGAATAAATTTCCCATGAACTGAAGAATATAAACTTTTGACTCTTTGAATAATTTCATTTCCCCAGTCACTATGTGACTTTTTATTTAGAAGTTGTTGACTAGAGCCATAGAAAATGATGTCACTTATCTCCTAATTGATTCAGGAGATTTAATAATAAAAGTACTTACACTCATTAAAACATATTCTTCTTCCATTATCAATTATTGTTATAGTTTCATTATTGTCTCATTAAAAAAATAGACTTCTAAAGTCCTTTTAATCAACCTTCAACAGTGGCCAAATTACTTCATATTTGGCTGTATGTACCTCTTAAAAGACCAGCTACATTTTGAAATCTATCATCCAATATTTTATCTGAAAAAGTGTATTCCAAATTAGTAACAGGTTACCAGTGAATGTAAAATGTTATCTTACTTCAAAATAAAATAAATGTGATTCATTTTGGTTAATTTTGGCAAATGCATCAGTCTACCCTATTCAGTTTCTTATATTAAGTCATCTGGAGAGTAAGTGAGATTTTTATTTGTGAAAAAAGAGATGAAAAAGATGTCTGGTTTCAACTAGATAAAACCTTCAAAATGTTTAAGATATGGCCTTCATTGATTTAAACATGAAACCCAAAGTATTATGTTATATTTTCCAATTTAAGTAAACATAAAGATGATGCATTTAAAACATTAAGTTAATTTTACTTTTTCTTAGTTATAATTGTTTCACCTATAAATATAAGCTATGCTCCTGCATATCAAGTCATATGTTAAGAGATTGATTTCAAAATGTAAATTGTTTACTTGTGATATGTAACTAAGTATAGGATGAATATTTTTGCAGGTTTTGCTATTTGTTTCTCATTTCACCTTAATAGTTTCTCAATCAAAAGTCTGGTTCCTTTTCATTGTTGAGAATTGCCATTATTCATCACCTAGCTACAGAGTCTAATAAATATATAGCTTATTTTAGAATAGCATTCTTAAGACATACTTTAGTGGCTTGATATTCAGTAGAATGTGTTTAACAACATTAAAAAGAAAGAGAAATATAGGATTTTCTGACCTAATTTGTTTGTGATGTTACTTTTTGAAATCCTCTTTGGCCTCTATCATAAACATTTATTAGCTGCCTTCTTTGGGGCATAAATTAAAATGCAGAACTCTTGCCATTGTCCTAATCTAAAGAAAACCTGGTCAGAAGCCAAATTATGCTGAGGGGTTTGCTATATTTAAATCTTAGAATATTTGCCAAAGATGTGACTCCCCTTAACTGTGTGTGTTATATAAGCAAATGTCAACAAGTGTTATTTCATTATACTAAAAACCTTGGCTTTATGTTTCATCTTGCAATTGAGCACGTACTATATAAAAACTTATTTTACATACCATGACAAAATTAAATATCACAAAATAGGACTTTGCACTAAAGCCATGTTTTAGCTTCCAGTAATGTTAGTTGTCAGTGAGAAAAATGATGTAAATGATGTAGAGATAAAGTAAAAAAAATATATACAAAGGTACCTTTTACCTTTGTTCTCAAACTTGGTGTTAAAACATTCACAAATATTCTTCTATCATGGATAGGTTAGGGAAATATCCCCAAATCACAAACACTTAAATAGAGGTCCACTGGGAAAACAAAAGAATGCATGCATCTTTGTCCAAAATAGAAATTCTATTCTTTGAGGGACGGTCAATTCTTTTATCTCTATGGTCAAGCACCAGAGTGAAAATGGGAAGAATTATGAAGATAAAGCATTCGTCTTTCCAGCCCAACCAGCTAAATCAACATTTGAGATGAAAATTTTGTGCAAAAAGATTCCATGTTTTGTATGCTCATGAATAGCGATATTGCATATTTACAAAATGCTGATTTAATATTTTAAAGCCATATTAACTTTCTTTATACCAGACATTTTTCAGCCTAATGTTAAGGATGAAACTCAGGGTGTCATGAATCTTTTCAGAATACCTGTAAAATTTTAATGAAATAAACATGTATATGTTAAAACAAAGTTGAGAGAGAGGGCTAGGTCTATATTCTTCACCAGTCTTTTGTGGATTTTGACCCATCCAAAACTAAGAACTACTACTGTGTTCCAGTCTGTTCTGATACTTGACAACTTTCTATCATTGTACTCTTCTCTCATCATCCTTCCTTGAGCAGTCATTTTGCTATAGGCAAATATTCTGAGTAGCTCAAATGAAAGTTTCAGGATTTTTTTTTTCCCCCTCTGTGACGTAATTTAATAGTGATCTGGGTAAATCTTAAAATACCATTTTTAATAGTGAAACACACTAATAAAATGCACTTTCATGGAGCTTTGTTAACTATGTCTGCAACAGTATGCTACTTGTTTCTAAAACCATTTTCTATTTTCTATTACACAGATACGAGGAAACTGCCTTTCTCAACATCACAATGAGCTCAAATGCCTCCAGTCTCAGAACAATACCAGACGTAACTCACAGGTAATTTTGTTTTTATTTGACCCTTTTAAGTGAACTGTTTCTCTCACTCTCAGTTTCTCTATTGTGATGTGACTTAAACACTGCTGGTGTTTTATAAGTACAACATGAATTTTTTTAAAAAGCAAATTTTTAAAAGCATTTGCAAGGTAATTTAATATATTACTAATAATATTTTTTGCATTGCTATTACATTTTTGTAATTTTATTTTTGTTTTTACTATCTTTAATATAGAGGTTGGATAAAGAAATTTTTGAATTTTTTTTCTTTTTTATTTCTTCCCCTTTATAAAAATATATTTGTTAAATTTTTATATCATTCTAGAGATATGAGGTACAAGTGAGGATTAACTACATAAATAAGCTGCATGAAGGTGAACTTTAGGCTTCCAACTGGCCCTCACTCTGTCTGGTAGTGGACCAGGTACCCTTTGTGTTGTCACGTGCCGCATACCCTCCTCCCTCCTTCCCCCCACCCCCAGCAGTGCCCAGAGGCTGCCAATCCCTCCCTTGTGCTTACATGACTATTATTCAGGACCTACTTATAAATGAGAACATATGGTATTCAATTCTTTGTTGCTGTGATAGATCACTTAGTATGATGGTCTCCAACTTCACCCAATCTGCTATGAAGTCATTATTTCATTCTCTTTTATGGCTATGTAACACTCCATTGTGTATATATACCACATTTTCATTATCTAGTCCATTTTTGATGGTCAGTAGGATTAGGTCCATGTTTTTGCTGTTGTGAATAGTGAGACAATAAATGTGTATGTGCAGGTGCCTTTTTGTAGAATGATTTATGTTCCTCTGGGTATATTCCCAGAAACAAGATTGCTGGATCTTATGGAAGGTCAATTTTTAGTTTCTTTAGGAATTGCCACACTGCTTTCTATAGAGGCTGAACCAGCTTGCACTCCTACCAACAGTGTAGAAGCATTTTCTTTTCACTACACCTGTACCAGCATCTTCTTTTTTAACTTATTAACTTATAGCCATTTTTACTAGACTTAGGTGGTATCTCATTGTAGTTTTGATTTGCAGTTCTCTGATGATTTGTGAGGCTGAACATATTTTCGTGTGTCTGTTGGCTGCTTGTATGTCTTCTTTTGGGAGCTGTTTGTTCATGTCCTTTACCCACTTTTTAATGGGGTTGTTTTTTGTTTGTTGTTTTCCTTTCACATTGTTTGAGTTTCTTGTAGATCCTGGATGTTAAGCCTTTGTCAGATGCATAATTTGCAAATGATTTCTTCCATTCTGTGGGTTGTCTCTTTACTCTCCTAATGGTTTCTTTTCCTGTGCAAAATATTTTCAGTTTGATGAGATCCCACTTGTCTGTCTTAGTGTTTATGGCATATGCTTTTCTGGACCTGGTCAAGAGTTAGTTGCCTAATCTGATATGTATAAGGCTATTTCCTATGTTTTCTTCTAGAATTTTTATAGTTTGAGGTTTTACAATTAGGTCTTTGATCCATTTTGAATTGATTTTTGTGTATGGTGATAGACAGGGGTTCAGTTTCACTCTTCTGAATGTGGCCAGCCAGTTTTTCCAGAACCATTTGCTAAACATGGTCTCCTTTCCCCAGTGATTATTATTGGTGGTTTTGTCAAAGATAAGTTGGTTGAGAGACCATGTTTTTACTTCTGAGATCTTTGTCCTGTTTCACTGGTCTATGTCCCTATTCTTGTATCAATACCAGGCTGCTTAGTTACTGTGGCCTTGTAATAAGTTTTAAAGTCTGAAAGTGTGATACTACCTACTTTGTTCCTTTTGTTGAGGATTGTTTGGGTTATTTATGCTCTTTTTTGTTTGTTTGTTTCCATATGAATTTCTGTATTGTTGTTTCCAGGTCTGAGAATGATGTTGGTAATTTGATGGGTATTGCATTGAATCTACAGATTGCCTTGAGTAGGATGGACATCTTGACAATGTTGATTCTTCTAAGCCATGAGCAAGGAATGTTTTTCCATTTGCTTGTGTCATCCTTGATTTCTTTGAGCAGTGTTTTGTAGTTCTCCCCGTTAAGTTCTTTCACTTCTCTGCTTAGGTGGATAAGAGATTTCATGTTTTGTGTGGCTATTATTGTAAATGCAATTGTGCCTGTTATTTGGTTACCTTTTTTATTGTTCTGGTGTATAGAAATGCAACTGTATTTTGCACATTGATTTTGTACCCTGAAACTTTACCAAAGTTGTTTGTCAGTGTAAGGAAGCTTTTGATGGACTCCCTTGAGTTTTCAAGGTATAGAATCATATCATCCACAAAGAGGTACAGCTTAACTTCTTTTATTACCTATGTGGATACCCCTGATATCCTTCTCTTGTCTGATTGCTCTGGCTTGGACTTCCAGCACTATGTTGAAAAGAAGAGGTGAGAGTAGATATCATTGTTTTATTCCATTTCCCAGGGGAATACGTCCAGCTTCTATCTGTTGAGCAAAATGTTGATTGTGGGATTATCGTATATGGGTCTTACTGTTTTGAGGAATGTTCCTTCTATGATGAGGTGCTCAAGCGTTTTTTATCAAGAAGGAACGCTGGATTTTGTTGTATGCTTTCTCTGCATATACTGATATAATCATGTGGTTATGGTTTTACACCTGTTAATGTACTGAATTATGTTTATGGTCTTGCAAATGTTGAACCAGCCCTGCCTACCTGATCATGATGGATTATCCTTGTGATGTGTGATGTGTTGTTGGATCTGATTTGTTAGAGTCTTGTTGAGAATTTTTCCATCTATGTTCATCAAGGAGATGGACCTATAGCTCTCTTTCTTTGTTGAGTCTTTGCCATATTTGACTATCAGTGTGATTTTAGCTTCATAAAATGATTTGGGGAGAATTCCATCATTCTCAATTGCCTGGAATACTTTCAATAAAATTGGTGTCAGCTCCTCCTTGTATATCCTATGGAATTCAGCTGGGAAGTCATCTGATCCAGGGATTTTTTTTTTGGTGGAGAGATTTCTCATGGCTGAGTTGATTTCCTGGATTGTTATTTGCTTGCTTAGAGTTTCAGTTTCTTCCTGTTTCTATCTTTGGAGTTAGTGTGAGGTCAGAAAGTCCTCTGTTTCCTTTAGGTTTTCAAGTTGATTTGCACACATTTGTTCATAGTAATTTCTGATAATCTTTTGAATGTCTTCAGCGTCAGTCATGACTTCATCTTTTGTGTCTCTAATTGTGTTTATTTGGACTTTCTCTCTCTTTCTTTTTCAGTCAATCTAGTCAGGGGTCTGTCAATTTTATTTATCTTTTCAAAGAACAAACTTTTTGTCTTGTTGATTTTTTTCTATGGTATTTTTTATCTTCTATATCCTGAAATTTTGATTTTTATCTTGATGATCTTGATTTTCTGCTCAAGTTAGGATTTTGGTGATTTTTGCATTTCCAACTCCCTTGTGTATAACATTAGGCTGTTTACTTGTTGTTTTTCTGTTTTCTTGATGTATGCATGCACACAGGTAACTTTTTTTTATTCACCCTTTTTTTTTTTTTGAGTTGGAGTCTCATTGTCGCCCGGACTGGAGTGCAGTGGCCGCTCCCGACCACCACAGCCTCGACCTCCTGGGCTCCGGCTATCCTTCCGCCTCAGCCTTCCAAGTAGCTGGAACTACAGGCGCACGCTACTACGCCCAGCTAATTTTTTTGATTTATTGTAGAGATGAGGTCTCGTTATTCAACCTTTTAAATGAACTGTTCCTCTCACTCTCAGGACCTCCTTTGTGATGTGACTTCAACAAAACTGGTATTTTGTAAATACAACATTTATTTTTTTTTAAAAGGTAATTTTTAATATCATTTGCACAGGTAATTTAGTATATTGTGAATAATTGGTCTTGCATTGCTATTATCTCTTTGTTACTTTATTGTTATTTTTGCTGTCTTTAATCTAGAGATTGGGTAAAGAAATTTTTAAAATACTTTTTCTTTTTTATTTCTTCCCAATTTTAGAAATCTTTAAACAGATTCTTTAGGTGCCTAGCTGACCAAATATCATACTAAGCTTTACAACAGTGTTACATAGGCCTTTTAAATACCGATTTTCTTTAAAAACCAAAGACTTGAAATGTCAGTAAATTTGGATTAAATATTTGAACTGATTTTGTTTTGAGATAACTTAAGATATGCAGAAGTACAAAATCAGTATGAAAAAAATCTAGCATAACTTTCACACAGCTTATTGTATGTTAACATGGTACATAATCATAAAACAGTTGTTAAAGAAAATAACTTGGGTGCATTTATATTAACTAAACTACAAGTTTATCTGGATTTCACCAGTTTTTCCAGAAATATTCTTTTTCTGTGTCAAGCTACAATCTAGCATCTCACACTGTGTTTATTTGTCATGTGTCCTATGCTCTTTTAGTCAGTGACAGTCCCTCAGCTTTTCCTTGTTTTTTATTCATGTTGATTCATGTTGGCAAGTTATTTTATTGAATGTCTCTTAATTTACACTGCCATAATGTTTCTTTATGAATATACCAAGGTTATGCATTATTGGGAAGGATCCCACGAAGGTGATGTGCTATTATCTGTGTATCATATCTACGAATATATGATGCTGATATATATTACTGGTAATGTTAACCTCAATTACTTGTTTAAAATAGTATCTGCTAGGGTCTTACCACTGAAATCATCATATTTTCCTTTGTACTTACTAAGTATTTGGGTGGAGTGGGAATATACTTTGAGTCTGCAAACATCTTACTTCCACCTAACATTTTGTTCTCTAATTTCAGTATCCATGGGTGAATCTTGTCTACAGCTGTGGTGTTCTAATAGTGATTTTGTATTTAACCCATTTGTTTGACATTTATTAGCTAGGATTCTTTTGTAAGAAAGAGGTATTTTCTCTCTCTTATTTATTTATTTATTTATTTATTCTGATTTTATAATATCAACATGGAATCCCATATTATTGCTTTTTTCTTTTAACTATATATAATTGCTGTTGTCACTCACACTGTTCAGCTTACAGTAGAATTCTATAAAGGTGACTCTTTCAGTATGGTTACTGTACACTTCCACATGCTCTTAATCTTTTTGGGTTTGTTTATTTGTTTGCTTTGAGAACTTCTTTAACTTCCAGCACCACAATGTACTCCAGAATCATTGCGTATTTTCCCTGCCCCAGTTATGGAATTATCCATGTCTTCACAAAGTCCTGATTCCTTTTGGTGGAAAATAATGTTTAGAAGACAAGTACTAAGTATTAAGTGTGCTCATTGCTAGTGGATTGTCACTGCTTTAATAGCTCTTTGTGGGTAGACACAGAAAATATGCATATGTATATCGATACATGTATTCACATCTATCTGTCTGCCTATCTAATCTATAGATCTATATATTTATTATGTATTTACCTATTATTAATCTATCATTTATCTATCTGCATGTGAACATACACACACACACACACACACACACACACACACACACACATACACACACACACACACACACACACACAATTCATTTCAGCACCAAAGGGACCATTCTAGCTTTCCTCCTCTTCTTAGTTATCACTTCTTGAGAAACCTGGCTTTTGTTATTAGCAGTGTATTTATTTTTTCAACCTTAGTATACAAGTAACATAGTTTGAGAATTGTTTATCCTTTACCATCTGAAATACAGTGATTGTGTACAGATTATTTTGTCTTTAGCCATACAATATTCAGTCAAAATAGTGTTTTTCAAGCTGCCAATGGGCAGATCCTTTCTTCTCTATCTCTTGCAGTGTGTTTATGTGATTCCTTTGAATGCATTTAGATTCTTTTATCACAATCTGTACTTTCTTACTCCATATGCTGATTGGTCTGTTTTTGACATTTGCATAAAGTGATCATTTATTTTTGTGGTGTAATATTTAATTTGATTTGACAAATGCATACAGCCATGTACTTACCACAACAATTCCATACCTAAGAATTCCATCACCTCTAAAATGTTCTTAAAATACTTTTTTAGGTATTTAGTCAATACTTCTCCATGTCTCCAAACACTACAACAACCAATGTGCTTTTTGTTCCTATAGTTCTGTCTTCTTCAGTGGCTTATATAAATGGAATTATGAGATATATAGCTTTTAACAGTAAATTTTTCACTGAAAACAATGCATTTAAGATATATGCATATTGTAGCATAATTAAAATTTTATATTATTTATTATGGCTTATTTCTTTTGCCATGGAATTTTTTAAAAAGATAAATTTCAATAGCTTGAATTTAATCTTTTTTAAAATAAAATTTTTTCAATGTACTTCAAATTTAAAATGAGTGCCAGTTTTTAAAAAATGCATATAAAGGGAAGTATTTTTTGTTTCCATATAACCTCTAATTAGCAGAGTTCCAAGGGAAAGTGAATAATTGATAGTTAAATTGACATTTAGTACCTGGAATTTAAAAAGGAGTAGAGAGAGAATCAGAAAGATGGTGGCCAAGCCAGTCAGATGATGTGAGTCCCCATGTGAGTGAATGAATGTATGGAAAATTTTGTGTATATTATGGTGAGTGAGTGGGCATGTGAGTGGCTGACTGAGTGAGGGCTAGAGAGCTAGTGGTCAGGGTTATCCTGGTGCAGCGGCTGGTGTCACAGTGGCTGGGCTTGGACCCTAGTGATTCCCGAGTTGCAGAAGCCAAACAACATTTTCTTTTTCTCTCTTTTTCTTTTTAAATCAATAAGCCCTCCCTGGGAAGAAAATGCTGGGAGAGACTGTGTAAGTGGGACTCATGAAAGGGTGGCCAGGCCCCTGGTGCAAGAGCTGGTACTGCAGCTTCTCTACGTCATCTCTGTCTCTTCTGAGGTCACAGAAGCGAAACACCATTGTTTTTTTTTTTTAAACAGACAAAGTTTTCCTTTGAAAAAGCAGTGGGGAGAAACTATCACCCCAGGCTCTCCCACCATTGAAGCAGGAGAGAGATTGCCAGCTCTGCTTTGCCTCACCACTTCAGCACATGGCAGGGCTCTGGCAGGGGCTGCGGAGGGAGTATAGAGGCAAGTTCCCACAGAAAAGGATAAGAGAGGTACCACACCACCATTTAGAAGGTGGGGCAGGAAAGTGCTCTGACTTGCTCACCATGGAGCTACAGACTCAGTCTCTGTGACTGACGGATCAACTATTCAGGGATTGATTGTGTCCCATAGGGAATATCCTGATAGCACAAACTTCAGAGGGTCTTGACGAGTGCTGAGTTCCAGCACTCCACTCCCTAACCTGATCCAGCCATAGGACAAAGGGTGTGGCCAGAAAAGGACGAGGAAGAACTCTAAAGAGATCAGTGGTGAGTCCGGGGCTGACCCAAACCTCCTCCTCCCCAGCAATTCTCTGAACATCAGACCCACACAGCTGGGCCACAGCTAAGAGTGGCAAACCCAGGTGGAGCCTGGACGTCAGTTGCCATAGGAGAACTCCAATCCAAGATAGGCCTGGTTGGGGCACCCCTACTGAGAGTACATACCTGGGAAGTGATAATCCTGTACCTCCCCACGGGAAGAGATCACCCTGACCATATGAAAGTGGGAGGGAAGGACTGCAGCACCACCCAACTCCACTGCCCCGCCTCCTTCCCTGCTTCATTCCCTGAGGAAAGAGTAAAAGAGTTGGCTCTTCAGGAGAGACCTGACTAGAGGAACAAATACAGAGCCTGCAACAGGAGGTCAAGTTTTTTTTTTTTTTTTAATTATTTTTTATTTTTAAAATTTTTTTGACTGTTTGTTAGTTCATCTTTTTAAAAAATAGTTTTACTTTGTGCATGAATGTGAATGTGAGGGTTTGATCTATATTGCCTCCCCCAATTTTTTTTCTTCTTTTTCTATTTCTTTTTTCTTTTATTTGTCATTTTCTATTTATTGTGTATGTGAATGATTGAAGGTTCATCTTTCAATTTTGTTTTTGTTGTTGGTTTTTGCTCTTTTGTTCTTCTGGGCTTTTTTAATATTCATTTTTTAAAATGTGTGTTTCAATATATGTGTGAGGATTAGACCTGAATCCCTTTTATTTATATATATTTTTTATATTCCTCCAGTCTTTATGTATTCCTCTATACTCACTTTGTGCTAGACATGTGTCTGTGTGTTTAGTTTTCTTGGTTTTTATTTTTTTGTTGTTGTTTGTTTTGTTTCATTTTGTTGTTATTCCAGTTTTTTTTGGGGCATGTGTGTATGTGTTCAGTTGCTTTTGCATTGGTTTCTGCTTTGCATTGTCATATAGAGTGGTGGTGGAAATGGGTCCTAGGGAACACATGCCACAATAAGTGAAAATTTTAATTTGCAAGTAGTTTCTGATTCCTAGGGCCCCATTCCCTATGTTATTTGAATTTCAAAAACTACAAGAGATAGCAAAGCCTCCCATCCACCATCCTATTTCAAAATAGAATAAACCCAGAGCCTGGAGCAGGGAAGAACAGACAACTGAGCAAACATCAGAAGGGAAAGCCTCTCCCACTGACACTGAATAACAGAACTAAAGAGCAAAACAAGAGATCTGTCACAAATGAGGAAAAAATAAAGGAAGTCCTCAGTATTTTCAATTATATCAATGACAAAACTCCTGCAAAATCAGAACTTGTGCCCAAACAATGTAAGTCATCAATGACTGGCCCCAGAATATGACAGGGATTAAGGAATGGTTGGAAAGAGTGAATAAGACTCAAGAAAGACAAGATGCAACACTGAAAGAACTTGTAACAGAGATTCTGGCAATAAAAATTTTATCTAGAAAATAAACAATAACATGACAAGCATGGAAAACAGAATTAATCTAGCTGAAGAAAGCATCTAAGAACTTGAAGATCAGAACATGGAATTAACCTGATCTGTAAAAAACATAAAAAGAATAAAGACTATAAGAGATGTAGGATTATATCAAGAGGCCAGACCTATGCCTGATTGGTATCCTAGAAGAAAGGGAAATGGAAAGCAACTTGGAGCAAGTATTCCAGGAAGTAATCCAAGAAAACATTCTCCATCTCACCAGATATGTGACCGGCCAAGTACAAGAGATACAGAAAACCCCCATAAGACATCAAATGAGAGACCAACCCCTAGACACATAATAACTCACCTACACAAAGTAGGCACAAAAGAAAAAAATCCTAAAGACAGCAAGAGAGAAAGGTCAGACTACCTACTGGTGAAAAATCAGTCAGAATAGCAGTAGACATATCGGCAGAAATACTACAAGCAAGAAGGGACTAGAGCCCTATATTCAAAGTCCTCAAAGAAAAACAATTTCAACCAAGAATTTCCTATCCAGCCAAGTTCAGCTTCATCAGTGATGGAGAATTAAAATTCTTTTCAGCAGACGCCCAATCCCTAAGAGATTATGCAGCCTCCAGACCAGTAATATAGGAGACACTTAAAAAGACATTAAACACAGAAGAATGAAAAGAAAGAATGACCACACACTTCCCAAGAGAACAACAGAACTCAGAATCAACAGAGAATACAGTGGAACAAGAAACTTGAAAACACACACATACGTTAAACCCAACACCAAAAGAAAACAAGCAAAGAAAAAACTTTATAAGAACATCATGACAGGGAGAAACAATCACATTTCAATAAGCAGTCTGAATGTGAATGGGCTAAATGCACCACTGAAAAGACACAGAATGGCAAACTGGATGAGAAACCATGACCCAATTACTTGCTGCACCCAGGAGACTCATCTCACCACAAGGGGCACACACAACTCAAAGTTAAAGGATGGAAAAAGAGTTTCCAGGCAAATGGATGACAAAAAAGGCAGGAGTTGTGATCTTAATATCAGACAAAACAACCTTTAAGCTATCAAAAATTTAAAAACATGTAAAAGGACAGTGCATAATGATACAAGGTTCAATCCATCAAGAAGAAATGTCCATCCTAAACATATATGAACCCAACACAGGAGCACCAGCATTTATAAAGCAACTACTAAATAAACTAAAAAAAAGATATTGACTCTAACACTATTATAACAGGGAACCTGAATACCCCTGGAAGCTCTAGATAGATCATCGAGGCAAAAAGTCAACAATGATATCCAGAACCTAAACTTGACACTTGACAAAATGGACTTAATAGATACCTACATATTATTCCAAAGAATACACATTCTACTCATCACCACATGGAACATGCTTCAAGATCGATCACATCCTTGGCCATAAACAAATTCTATAAGGTTAAAATCTTGCCATACACATTCTCAGACCACAGTGGAATAAAAATAAATATCAAAATCAACAACATTTGCCCAGAGACCACAGGGACATGAGCAATAAACAGCATGATTCTGAACAACTACTGGGTCAACACTGAAATCAAAGCACAAATTAAAAGATCATGGAAACAAATGAAGATGAAGAAACATTTTACCAAAACCTCTTGGATACCATGAAATCAGTTCTAAGAAGGGAATTTATATCTCTACGAGCATACATCAAGAAAATGGAAAGATCACAAGTGCAGCACCTAAAAAATCACCTAAGGGAGCTGGAAAGAAAAGACCACCGAAACCCCAACTTTAACAGAAGAATCCAAATCACCAAAACAGATCACAATTATGGGACATAGAAGACAAAAATATCATCAAAAACATCAATAAATCACAAAGCTGGTTCTTTGAAAAAATTAACAAGATTGATGGACCCCCTAGCCAGATGGCCAAGAAAAAGAGAGAAAAAACCCAAATAAACACAATCAGAAATACAAAAGATCAAATGACAACTGACCCTGAAGAAATACAAAAGATTATCAGAAATTACTATGTACATCTGTATGGAAACAAACTTGATAATGTAAATGAAATGAGGACCTCCTGACATCACACAACCTCCTGAGGTTGGAACAAGAAGACATTGAGACACGAAATAGACAAATAACAACCCAGGAAATTGACACTGTCATAAGAAAACTACATTCCAAAAAATCTCTGAACCGGATGGCTTTCCAGCAGAATTCTAAAAACCATACAAGGAGGAGCTGATACCAATCCTATTGAAAGTATTCCAGGCAATTGGGAAAGATGAAATTATATGAAACTAACATCAAACTGATACCCAAACTGGGTATCAGTTTTCCAACAAAAAACTAGAACTTCAGGCCAATATCCCTTATGGACATAGATGCAAAAATCCTCAACAAGATTCTAGAAAATCGGATCTCAAAAAACATCCACCATAACCAAGTAGACTTTATCCACAGGATGCAGGGCTGGTACAACATTCTCAAGACCATAAATGTAATTAAATACATCAACAGATGTAAAAACAAGAACCACATGACTGTATCATTAGAAGCAGAAAAAGCTTTTGATAAAATCCAACATCCCTTCTTGATAAAAACCCTCAAACTCCTAGGTATAGAAGGAACATACCTCAAAATAGCACCATCTATGATAAATCCACTGCTAACATATTGCTAAATGAACAGAAACTAGAAACATTTCCCCTGAAAACTGGAACAAGACAAGACTACCCACTCTCACCCCTCTTGTTTAACATTGTGTTGGAAGTCCTAGCTCAGGTAATTAGATGGGAGAAGGAAGTCAGGGGTATCCAAATAGGATTAGAGGAAGTCAAGTTATCTCTTTTTGCTGATGATATGATCCTCTAACTTGAAAATCCAAGAGTATCTGTCAAAACCCTGCTTGCACTGATAAAGGACTTTGGCAAAGTCTCAGGGTAAAAAGTAAATGTTCAAAAGACAGTTGCATTCTTAACACCAACAATAAGCAGGTAGAGACCCAAATTAAAAGCACGACCTATTCACAACAGACACACACACACACACACACACACACACACACACACACACGAAATTAAATACCTTGGAGTCTTCCTAACCAGAGAAGTGAAAGATCTTTACAATGAGAACTACAAAACAATGCTCAAAGAAATCCAATAAGACACAAACAAATGAAAAAATATTCCATGCTCATGGAAAGGAAGAATCAACATTGTTAAAACGTCCATCCTTCAAAGGCAATCTACAGATTTAATGCAATACCCATTAAGTTACCACCATCATTCTTCTCAGACCTGGAAATGACAATACAGAAATTCATATGGAAACATAAACAACCACAAATAGGCAAAACAATCCTTAGCAAAAGAAATAAAGCAGGAGGTATCACACTTCCAGTCTTCAAACTTTACTATAAGTCTGCAGTAATCAAAACAACCTGTTATTGGTAGAAGAGGCACATAGACCAATGGAACAGGATAGAGATTCCAGAAGCAAAGCCTCAATTCCTCAACCAACTCATCTTTTACAAAGCTTCCAACAACAACCACTGGGAAGTGGAGAACCTATTCAGCAAGTGGTGCTGGGAAAACTGGCTGACCACATGCAGAGGATTGAAACAGGACCCCTACCTATCACCATACACAAAAATTAATTCTAACCTCAAACTATAAGAATCTCAGAAAATGCAGGAGACATCCATATGGAAATTGGAACTTGCAACCAATTCCTATTCAGAACCCTAAAGGCCAATACCTTAAGAAATAAGACAGACAAGTGGGACCTCATCAAATTAACGATCTTCTGCAAAGCAAAAGAAACCATCAAGAGATTATGAAGACAGTCCACAGCATGGGAAAAAATATTCGCCAACTGTATATCTGACAAAGGCCTAACATTTAGAATCTACAAGGAACTCAAACGCTCCAAAAGGAAAAAAAACAAACAACCTCATTAAAAAGTGGGTAAAAGACACGAATAGACACTTCTCAAAAAATGATATATATGGGCAGCAACAGACATATGAAAAAGCGTCAACCTCACTCATCATCAGAAAAATGCAAATCAAAATCACATTAAGATACCACCTAACCCCACTAAGAATTGCCATCACTAATAAAACAAACAACAATAGATGCCGGCAAGGATGTAGAGGAAAAGGAACACTTTTACACTGCTGGTGGGAATGCAAACCAGTGCAATCCCTCTGGAAGACAGTGTGGTGATTTCTGAAAGAACTAGAAATTGACCTTCCTCAGGACCCAGAAAGTCCCCTATTGGTAACATACCCGGAGGAGCTCTAATCATTCTACAAAAAAGATATCTACACACGTATATTTGTTGCTGCTGTATTCACTATAGCAAAAACATGGAACCAGCCATGTTGCCCAATGAAGCTGAACTAGATTTAAAAAAAAAATGTGGTACATATACACAATGGAATATTATGCAGCCATAAAGAAAGACAAACATATGTACTTCGCAGAACTTGGATGGATTTGGAGACGATCATACTCAATGATATATCACAGAAACAAAGAACAGAGTACCATATGCTCTCACTCATAAGCTGACTTTGAACAATTATAACACTATAAGAAAGGGATTGGCAGTAGTCGGAAAGTGTCAGGGGAGGAGGGTGGGATTGGCAGTTTAGGGAACTTACTAGGGAAGGGAGGGGCACACCTCATCAACAAGGGTATATGCATAACCAACGTTTGTATAACTAACCCTGAATTGTACCCTACATCTATATAATAAAAAATAATAATAATAAAATTAAAAGGAGTAGAAAAGCAAGTGGGAATAATAATTTACTGAGATTTCCCTAAGTAATGTTATATTTATGTTTAATACTCTGCATAAATATGTGTGTAATTAAAGAAAATTGGGATGCATTATCACTCATAGAAATTAAGAAAAGTTGTAAAAGGAAAGTCTTATGTCCAACCACATAGGCTATCACCAGCAATCAGACTGGGTTCAAATCTTAACTCTAATGCTTACTACCCATGTGACGTTTTCCCTCAGCTTTTTCATTTGTTAGATGGAATAACCACATATACATCACAAAGGTTAGCTTGAATTTTAAATAAAATACAGATTTTAAAGTGCTCAGCATAGCACTTGACATCTAGTAAGTTTGTAATACATGTTAAAATAAGTATGAAACTAGTAATTTATATCCCAGATTAAAGAAAAAAATTCCTTCTTGAAACAAGCATTTCCAATCTAAATAAAACTAGGTAACAAATTCCTGAGTGAAAGAGCAGGTGTCTACTTAAAAGAGAGGTAAGGTGTGAAGAGGATGTTGATGACTGTCATTCTCTGTAACATCATGACTGAAGAAGCCTCTCTAAACTATGATTCACGTGGAATTTTCCTATTCTCTGACATTTCAAAAATGAAGTCATAAGAGGGTTCCAAAATCCCCCTGTGCTTGTGTTTATGGTCATAAAGTGTTGATTTATTTGGTGACAATGATAAGTACATCTAAGTGTGCAGAAGATATACAGACAAAAACAATCTATTTATATTCTAACTTGGATTTACTTCTAATATTTACATTCACAAATGATCTTTCCTGGGTGGTGATGATTCTACCCCTGTAACATCTCTCATTTCTACTTATGCAACTATATAAACAATGTTGGCAACAAAATCAAAACCAGCATCCAGTTGCTATTTAACCATTTAAATGCATTTCAAAATTTATAATTTTATATTTTAATGCATATCTGCACAAAAATACAAACTCGTTGACACAGGTTTTGTGAGGTAGGTATGGATGATTTTGTTATTTTCATTTTAATTTTCTCTGGGCTATTTAATTAATACCTTAAAGACTTTCCTGTCTCTATTATCTTGCCCTTTTCACCCATCTTTCATACTACTGCTGTATAATTATCATCAGGCATCTATTCACCCATCTGCTTAAGAAGACATTAATTATTTCTAACTAATAGTATAATTAACAGAGAGAATAATTTTTTTTTTTAAATGAGGAAAATAAGTGAAATGAGATCCCCATTTTTTTTCTTAAAAAATATCCTTAGCCGGGCTCAGTGGCTCAGCCTGTAATCCTGCGCCTTTGGGAGACTGAGGTGAGTGGATTGCCTGAGCCCGTGGGTTCAAGACCCGCTTGGGCAGCGAGACCTCATCTCTACAATAAATCAAAAAATCAGCCGGGCATGGTAGCGCATGCCTGTAATTCCAGCTACTAGGAAGGCTGAGACGGATCGCTGGAGCCCAGCAGGTGAGGCTGCGGTGACCGGAAGCGGCCACTACACTCCAGTCTGGGTGACCGAGTGAGACTCCAACTCAAAAAACAAACAAAAAAAAATCCTTATAAATCAATACCAAAAGTAAGTGTGATAAGTACAATGATAGGAAGATGTAGAGGACTTCGTAGAAGACAGAAGAAGGACATCTAAGTTCAACTTGGAAAACAACAAAAGCTTTCTAGATGAAGATATATGTACCTCAATTCTGAAGGCTGAAAAGGAAGTTAATAGATGCTAAAGAAGGCAGGACATTCCATTTGCAAGGGATAGCAGATGTAGAAGCCAATGGCATAAAGCACATGGGAACTGCAGATAGTGTGTTAACTAAAGAGAGGGATATCTTTGTGGTGGCAGGAGATGATGTTGAAGAGGTAAGAAAAAGTCAGGTCATGATAGAATTTATGATAAATATCAAAATGTTAACTCACAGGCCTGAGTGAAAAGTGGATTATTTTAAGCCTCTGCATATCATAATCATAATTTCAGAAATATCCTGAAAATCATATAGAGGGTGAATTAATCATGTGGCAGATGAGTTCAAGCTGCCAGATAAAAAGGTATTGCAGTGTTTCATGGTACGGCAATTAGTATCTGAAGCAAAAGAATATTTATGAGACTTCATTGAAAACATGATGGATGCTAGAAAGGCCGAACTCAGAGGTATGAAGAAGAGATGAGGCTTAAAATCATGAGTCTGGATATCACTAACATATATGGTGTGGGATTGTGGGTAAATGAAAGTCTCATAAATGCAAATTGGATGTCAAAGCACAAGTGCAATAAATAAATATAGCAAATTTTTTCAAATATTCCATGTTTAACAGTGGACATTTGATAGGCATTTGAATAATGTCAATTGTTAAACAGAGATATGAGGTAGACAGTTGGCATTTATTAAAAGTCAATTGTATAAGTTAGAAAGTTGGTATTTATTAACATACACATGTAATATGAAGCAAAAGGTGTGACTGAGTTTACTTAGGAAACTGATGTAGAAAGGACAGAGGACTATAACTCATGGTACATGAAAGGAAGAAAGAAAGGGAAGACCATGCAGGAGGCTGGGAATAAAAGCTAGGTGGATTGAGGCCAGGTTTGGTGACTCAGCCTGTAATCCCAGCACTTTGGGAGGCCGAGCGAGTGGATCGCCTGAACCTGCGGGTTGAAGACCAGCCTGGGCAACTTGGTGAGACTTCGTCTCTACAATAAATCAAAAGTTAACTGGGCATGGTAGTGCATTCCTGTAGTTCCAGCTACTTGAAAGACTGAGGCAGGGGTGGCCCGTAAAGTGTGCCACTGCCCTCCAACCTGGGTGACAGAGTGAGACTCCAACTCAAAAAAAAAAAAAGCTAGGTGGATTGGAAGAAAACAAGGAGAGAGCAGAAACATTAATATCAAGGAAGAAATAAGGATTCCAAGAAGAATAAGGTGCTCAACTTCAAAGACTTTCAGAAAAAAAGGACAGAACAATACTCACTGTATTGTCAACAAGAAGTCACCGAAGGACATACAAAAAGCACTGTATTGACCAATGTTTAATGATATGAACTGAATTATTCCTATTTCCCCAACTTTATATGTTAAGGAATTAACTACCAGTAACTCATAATGTGACTTATTTGGAGAAAGTACTTTAATTAAGGGGTATAAAAATACATTTAGATAGAAGAAATAAGTTCTACTAGTATTCCATAGTAAAGTAGGGAAATTATAGTTAACAATAATATATCTCATATTTCAAAACAGCTAGAAGAGAAGATTTGTAATGTTTCAACACAAAAGTAAAATAAATGACTGAGGCTTTGTATACCCCTAATTGCTCTGATTTAATCATCACACATAGTTATACAGGTATCACTATGTACATCACTTGTATACCAAAAATATGTACAACTATTGTATATCAGTAAAAACCAAGACATTTTCAATCAATGTCACTTCCCTTTATTTTCTGTTTTTCTATTGTTATTTTTTTTCTTTAATTTTAGAATTGTGGGGTACATGCAATGATTTGTTATATAAGTAAATGGTGAGCAGGTGAGGCTTGGGCTTCCAGTGAGTCCTCTCTGCCCCCTGGTAGTGGACATATACCCAGTAGGGGGTTGTGTGTCCCTTTTCCCCTATCTCTTTTAGCAGTGCCCAGTGCTTGTTGTTCCCCTTTTTGCACTCATATATTCAATGTTTAGGGCCTGCATATGAGTGAGAACATGTGGTATTCAGTTTTTTTGTTTGTTTGTTTGTTTTGTTTTTGTATTTGTTTTTTTCTGGGATAGTTCTTTTAGAATGATGGTATCCAGCTGCAGCCATGTTGCTGTAAAGAACATGATTTTGTTCTTCTTTATGGCTCCATCATGTATATGTACTGTTTTATCTTTATCCAGTCTACTTTTGATGGGCATCTAGTTTTGTTCCAGGTTTTTGCTACTGTAAATATTGTTGTAAGGTGTCTTTTTGGTAGAGTGATTTATGTTTCTCTGTGTATATTCCCAGAAGTGGGATTGCTGAATTGGATGGTAGCTCAATTTTTAGTTCTCTGAAAAAAATCACATCTTTTTCCACAAAGTTTGAACTAGCTTACATTCTCAATGACAGAGTAAAAGTGTTCCCTTTTCTCCACAACCTTGCCAATCCCTGTTATTTTATTTTATTTTTTTACTTTTCAGTGATAGCTATTCTTACCAGTGTGAAGTGGTATCTCATTGCAGTTTTGATTTGCACTTCTCTGACGACTAGCGAGGCTGATAATTTTTTCATTTCCCTTGGCTGGTTGAATGTCTTTGATAAGTGTTTGTTTATGTTCTTTGCCCAGTTTTTAATGTGGTTATTTGTTTGTTTTTCCTGTTAATTCATTTGAGTTCTTATACATCCTGTATGTTCGGCTTTTATCAGATGCATAGTTTGCAAATATGTTTCCCCATTCTGTGAGTAGTCTCTTTATTCTCTTGATGGTTTATTTTGCAGTGCAAAAACATTTTAGCTATATAAGGTCCCACCTGTCCATTTTAGATTTTGCTGCGTTTGCTTTAGAGGTCAGGTCCATGAATTCTTTGTGTGTTCTGATTTCCAAGAGGGTGTTCCCTAAGTATTCTTCTAAGATTCTTATAGTTTTAGGGTTCACATTTAAGTCTTGATCCATTTTGAGTCACTTTTGGTGATAGGTAAGGTTCCAGTTTTATTTTTCTGCATGTGGTTAGCAAGTTTTTTCTGCACCATTTGCTAAATATGACTTCGTTTTCTCATTGCTTGTTTTCACTGATTTTTTTCAAAGATAAATTTAGAGAAAATCCATGGTTTTACTTCCAGATTTTCTGTCCTGTTTCTTTGATCTATGTGTCAATTCTTGTACCAGTACCATGCTGTCTTGGTTACTATAGCCTTGTGTAAACTTTGAAGCCTGGAAGTGTGATGCCTTTAACTTTTTTCTTTTTGTTAAGTATTTATTTAACTATATGGGCTCTTTTTTGCTTCCATGTGAATTTCTATATTGTTTTTTCTAGGTCTGTGAAAAATAATGCTGGTAATTTGATAGGGATAGCATTGAATCCATAGATTGCCTTGGATAGAATGGACTCTTGGCAAAATTGATCGTTTCAATCTATAAGAATCTTTTGTGTATCATACTCGATTTATTTGAGCAGTGTATTATAGTTCACAATGCAAAGGTCTTTCTCCTTTTGGGTTAAATGGTTGCTAAGACTTTTTTTTGTCTATTGTGAATGGGATTGTTTTTCATTTGGTTCTTAGCCTGCTTGTTGTTGACGTATAGAAATGCAACTTTATTTGTGCATTGATTTTGCATTTTGAGACTACCAAAGTCATTTATCAGTGCCAGATAATTTTTAATACACTTTTTAGGGTTTTCTAGGCATAGATTAATATCATCTGCAAAGAGGGATAATTTAACTTTCTCTTTTTCTATTTGGATATTCCTAATTTCTTTCTCCTGCTCATTTACTCTGGCAAGGACTCCCAGTATACTATGTTGAGTAAGAGGAGTGAGAGTGGGCATCCTGCTCCCTGTTCTTAGGGGGGAAAGCTTCCAGCTGCTGCCCATTAAGTAAAATGTTGGCGGCCAGTTTGTTATAGGTGGCTCTTATTAATTTGAAAAATGTTCCCTTGATGCCTAGGTATTCAAGGGTTTTTATCAAGAAGGGATGTTGAAATTTATTAAATGCTTTTTCTGCGTCTAATGAGATAATCATGTGGTTCTTTAATTTACACCTGTTTATGTGATGAGTTACATTTCTTGATTTACATGCCAGGATTGAAGCCCACCTGATTGTGATGGATGATCCTTCAATGTGCTGTTGGATGTGATTTGCAGTGTCTTGTTCAGAATTTTTGCATCAGTGCTCATCAGGGAAATTGACCTGTAGTTTTCTATTCTTATTGGAGTATTAGGATGATGTTTGCTTCATAGAATGAGCTAGGGAGGTTTCTTTCCTTCTTGATTGCTTGGAATACTTTCAGTAAGATTGGTATCAGCTCTTCCTTGTATGTCTTGTAGAATTCAGCTGAGAAACCATCTGGCCCAGGGTTTTCTTTGGCAGGGTGGTTTCTTATTACTGAGTCAATTTCTTGATTGCTTCTGGTCTGTTTAAGGTTTCAATTTCTTCCTGTTTCAATATTGGAAGGTTATGTGATACCAGGAATTGCTCTATTTCCTCTCGATTTTCTAGTTTATTTGCATACAAACGTTTGTAGTAATCTCTGTATTTTTGTAGTAATCTTTTGTACTTTTTAAAGGTCAGTTGTAACATCATAACATCACCTTTTTCATTTCTAACTGTATTTCTTTTAATTCTCTCTCTCCCCCCTACCCCTTCCTCTTCCCCTCTCCTTTTCCCTTTCCCTCTTCCCCTCCCTCTCTCTCTCGTTTACTAATCTGGCCAAGGGTCTGTCATTCTTATTTATCCTTTCAAAGAACCAGCTTTTTGTCTTATTGATTTTTTGAATGTTTTGTTGTGCCTCTATTTCTTTCAACTATGACTATAACTTAATAATTTCTGTTTTTCTACTAATACTAGGTTTGTATTGCTATTGACTTTTCAGTTCCCTTAGGTGCAATATTAGACTGTTTACTTGAGATCTCTCTATTTTCTTATTAAGTGTGCAATGTTATAAACTTCTCTCCCAGAACCACTTTCATGGGATTTTAGAGGTTTTGTTGTGTTGTGTGTTTGTTTTCATTTGTAGAAATCTTTTTATTTCTAGGAATTTTTCATTGCTGGAATTTAGGAATCTTCTTGTGTTTGTCTTGATTTCTGTGTTAATCTAAAAATCATTCAGAAGCATGTTGTTTAACTTTCATGTATTTGTGTATTTTGCAGGGTTTCTGTTGGTGATGATTGCATTTTTATCCCATTGTGGTCTGTTAAGATACTTGATATGATGTCAAAGTTATGAAATTTGTTTAAGCTTGATTTATGTCTGAGTATGTAATTAATCTTGGAGTGTGTTCCATGTACTGATGAGAAGAATGCATATTCTATGGTTGTTGTATGAAGTGTTCAGTAGATGTCTACTAAGTCCAACTGGTTGAGTGTTGAGTTAAGGTTCTGGATTTTCTTGTTAGTTTTTTCTTTGATTATCTCTCCAGGGCTGTTCTGACTATAATTGTGTGGCTGTCTATGTTCTCTCAGATTAACTTGCAATTGTTTTTATATATCTGACTTTTCCTGTATTGAGTGCATATGAATTTAAGGTGGATATTTCTTGCTGGTGGATGAGCCTTTTATCATTATGTGGTGTCCTTCGGTATCCTTTTTAACTCTTATGGGTTAATATGTTTTGTTTGGTGTAAAAATAGCCACTCCTGCTCATTTTTGCTTTCCATTTGCCTGGAAGATCTTTCTACAGTCCTTTACATTGAGCTTGTGGTTGTCATTTGCAGTGTGATGGGTTTCCTGAAGGCAGCAAAAGGGTGGATGGATCATGCTTCTTTATCCAATTTTCCACTCTATGCCTTTTGAATGGTACATTCTGTGCATTCATATTTAAGTTAATTACTGATTGTGGGATTTAGTTCCTACCATATTGCTATTAAGAGACTACTTTGCTTTTTAGGTTTTGTGGTTGATTTGTATGGTCTGTAAACTCTGTGCTTTACTGTGCTTTTGTGATGGGTGAAACTATTCTTTTATTTGTGTGCTTAGACCTTTCTTAAGCATCTCCTGAAGGGCTGATCTGGAGAGACATATTCTCTGGAAAAGGTTTTAATTCTCTCTCATTGTTGAAGCTTAGCTAGTAGGAAATTCTTGCTTGGTAGGAAATCCATGGCTGAAATTGCTTTTCTTTAAGAATGTTAAAGATGGAACCCCAGTCCCTTCTGGCTTGTAGGCTTTCTGCTGTAATTATAATGACTCTTTCTCAGTGGATGGTCTATCCCTTCTATTTCACTGCCTTAAGGAATTTTTCTTTCATATTTACCTTGTGGAGATGGATTATTTGTTTCGGATATGCTCTTCTCATGTAATACCTCACAGGGGCTCTCTGGGTCTATTGCATATGCATGGCCACCTCTCTAGTGAGATAGGAGAAATTTTCGTGGATGACCTCTTAGAAGGCTTGCTACAGAGTGTTCTTAGTTTCACCTTCTCTCTCAGAGATGCCAATCAACCACAGACTTAGTCTATTTACATAATTGGAAACCTCCTGTAGGTATTCTTCTTAAGTATTCTCTCCTTGTTTTTGTTGGACCTGGTTAGTTTAATAATTCAGTACTCAAGTTCTGAGATTTTGTTCCTCTACCTGATCAACTCTGCTTTTGAGTCTTGCTATTGGTGTTTTGAAAGTCCAGGAAAGAATTCTTCATTTCCAGGAGTTCAGATTTGTTCTTTTTCATAAAAGTCAGTTCAGCTTTCACTTTCTACACTGTTTCTGTTGCCTGAATTATCCACCTTTTTATGGACTTTCTTGAGTGTCTTTGCCATTAATAGTGTGAATTCTATGTCTGCCATTAGAGATAGGACATTATGGCTAGGTTCCATTTCTTGGGATCTGGAAAGTTCTTTTGTGGGTATCAACTTGTTAAGGCTTTGGGGATTGCCAGGTATTTTTGTTGATTCTTTCTCACCTGTGAAGATAGATTCTTCTTTTTTTGTTTTGTTTTGTTGTTTACCAATTATATATGGTTGCTACCATTGGGGTGGCATTTGTGATTTTTTTTTTTTTTGACCCATAAGCTGCTCCCCTGTGGTAGTGTTCTCCCTCTTCTCCTGGGGGGTGGTATTCTGTGAGGACCTGACTACTGCAAGTTATTCAATAATGTGAAGGTGTAGGAATTAAATTCTAAAGAGTGCTGGTGATCAACATCTCTGGAAGACTCTTTGGAGAAACTCTCAGATGCCTCAGTGTAAGGACAAGACTGCAGTACATACACTTAGCATGAGCTTTGTTTTTACCTACTTGTTATGGGTTGTATTATTGTTTCAGCTGTAAATGGGATGTGTCAATTGACTTCCAGCCAGGAAGTGGCACTTGCAGGAGACAACCAACTGTGATGGTGCTGTGGTCTTTTGCTTGGCCTTTGTTTCCCCAGGGAAGTGCACAGGTAGCCTACAGGGTGGGTGGGGCTATTGGAATCCCCCAAATTCTTCAGTCTCTGGGCTTCTGAGGGAGATTGAAGGGGAAAGCTGGTTGGGAATAGTTATTTTTGCAACGTGTGCAAAAATAACTATCCCAGTGCAAAATATGTCCCTTGGTCATCTCGACCACACCACGGTGATGGCCAAGCCATCCTGCTGTACAAAATAGTTCACACAGGGAGAGATGGGCATCCAGGTCTCCTCTTCCCCTCTTCTGGCTCCCATTCTCTTGTCTGAGGCTATCCACGTGGTGCTCAGAACTCCAAGCTTTAGTCAGCAGCAAAGTTTTTCCTGCACATTGGGCCTAACTGATCTGCATTCCAGATCCCCATCTGTGCATACTCAGTAGAAATTGGGAAGGGGAATGGGGACCCTGGCTGCTGTGGCAGCACTATAACATTTCTGTGCTCTTTGTTGCAAGAAGCATTCATTCACAGGAGGAGATAGGGCTTACTAGGATGATTGGGCTTCTCCCTGCTCCCCTTTCCTAACTAGAAGCTGTCTACATTCAGAATTCAAAAGTTTTTTGAGGAACAATGTCTCTCGCTACAGCCTGTCCCAAACAGGGATTGCCAGATTTGCCCTTGGGGCCAGAGAAGGTGGCTTGAATTCTGTTCCCTCCAGACCTAGGAGCTGGCCACCAAGCACGAGCTGCCAAGGTCAAGTTCTTGGGCGATGATTTGGACATAGGCATTCAGAGCGCGAATGGGTTCTCAGCTCCATGTGAGTTTTTGCAGCACACAGCTGTGCTGTAACCAGATCCTTTCCCATGATGGATTGGAGTGCCATGAAGCTTGGGGGAACCTCCCAGTACTTAGCAGAAGTGTTGTGCTCCTAGTTTCCCACACTCACTACTTCTTTCTGTCCAGAGTCTGCTCTCTGTCTCCATGACTCATCCATGTAGCTCCAAAACATGCTTCCTGTTCTCTCTCCTCCCTACTCTCTGTGGGTCCCACTGTTACTCTGAGGGTTGTGGGATATGTCCTCTGTCTCAACTTGCTCTGACTGATAGGACTCTCCTCCTTGGTTTGTTCCATGAGAAAGGCACGAGTCAGCTGCTTCTAGGTGGTCATCTTGCCTTTTACTCTCTTTATTTTCTTATTTTGAAAATAGCGTGTGACCAGGTGCCATGGTTCACATCTGTAATCCCAGTACCATGGGAGGCTGAGGCAAAAGGATTGCTTGAACCCAGAAGTCTGAGATTAGT
The DNA here is from genome assembly GCF_000164805.1 of Carlito syrichta. Classification (NCBI taxonomy): domain Eukaryota; kingdom Metazoa; phylum Chordata; class Mammalia; order Primates; family Tarsiidae; genus Carlito; species Carlito syrichta. The sequence continues at coordinate 12,882 of NW_007260456.1, read as the reverse complement.
CTAGCCGACATAACACGACCTCATCTCTATAAGAAATCAAAAAATTGACCAGGCATAATGGTGCATGCTTGTAGTCCCAGCTAACGGGGAGGCTTTGGTGGAAGTCTCCTGAGCTCAGTAGGTCGAGACTGTGGTAAACCATTATTGTACCACTGCAATCCATCCTGGGCGACAGAGTGAGACCCTGACTTAGAAAAGAAAAGAAAAGAAAAAGAAAAGAGCTCATAATATTGTCAAGAGTATCAAAGGAGTTAAAATGTATGCACATAAACAATATAAGATAAATATTAGTTATTGCAGTTTAGTAGAGGGTATAATGTACAAGAAAACAATAATGTTAAGTGAGACTGATATGACTGGTCCTAATTCTGTCTGACTGGTGATATTACAAGAGGTGATATAGACACACAGAGATACCATGGACTTATGCACACAAAGGAAAGATTATGTGAGGAGACAGTAAGAAGGCCTCAGCAGAAAAAAAAAATGACCTGTTGACCTGTTGACCTGTTGACACACCTTGATCTTGGACTTCCAACCTCTGGAATTGTGGGAAAATAAATTTCTGTTGTTTGTGTCACCCACCCTGTGGTATTATGTCATGGCAGCCTTAGCAAGTTAATTCAGTTGAGAAGAAAAACAATTTCACTAAAGGATGAGGACCAAATTATACCAATGAATGTGGATCAGTCTCATAAACCTTACAGTTACAGAGAAGTGTTTGCTAGGGTAGAGGGAAATTTGAAATAGAGAAAAAGCTTTAGGGTTCGTTGGTTGATTTTTTTTTTTTTTAATGATCAGAGATGACAGGCAAACATATTGATACACTGAGAGGAAAGATTTAGTATTGAAAAACACATTTTTTTTTTGAGTTGGAGTCTCACTCTGTCGCCTAGACTGTAATGCAGTGGCCGCTCCCGGCCACCACAGCCTCAACCTGCTGGGCTCCGGCGATCCTTCTGCCTTAGCCTTCCAAGTAGCCAGAATTACAGGCATGCACTACCATGCCCGGATGATTTTTTGATTTATTGTAGAGATGAGGTCTCGCTGCCCAGGCAGGTCTCGAACCCAGCTTCCCAAAGGCATGGGATTACAGGCACCAAGCCTGGCTGAAAAATACTATTTTTTATGGTCCAAGGTGAAGGCCCCCCGCCAAGCCACAAGTAAAGCCACATCCCCTCCCTTTCCTGGAAATGGCGACATGGCAAACTAAAATGGCGATTGAAATGGTGCCTTCCTTTGTTCTTCCTTGGTGCCTTCCTTTGTTCTCCCTCTGCACCCTTTCCTGTGCCCACAAAAAATCCACCAAGCTACATGAAGTTCTGCCAGCCAACCTATAGGCAGCAGACAGGTCACCCAAAGCCCCTGTAAAGGCCGTCATGCCCTTGCCTCGGGGCTACAGCCTCACCCTCAGGTCCTTTAGCCCCCCCACGTTTGACCCATTAAATCTCTTGGCCTTAACGTGTGTTGAGTCTCACTGTATGCCACCGTCTTTCATTGGTGCTGTGACTTGGATGGGGTTCCTCTCGCCCTCAGGCAAGATCCCGTTCAGGCGCCAGTGGGACTCACCCCTTAACGCCTTTGCCCACTTTCTTGAATGCTAACACTGCATCCATCACCGGCCCTCAGATTGGTAAGTGCCCCCTAAATGGAAAACCTAAAACCTTGCCTGGGATAACTGAAGGGAACTGACCGTTGATCGTCCAGCAGCCCTTTTGGTCCCAGGCGAGGGGGGAACCACACCCCGCCTAGGTCTTTAAGGCCACAGTGGACCCCTACTGGTTTTCCCCTCTCCCGCCTAGATCTTTAAGGCCACAGCAAAGCCCGACTGGTTTTCCCCTCCTTCGGCCATCAGGTATTTCAAGTCTGCTCCCTCCTGCCATCCGGTTTCGGGCATCCTCTTCGCTAAAAACCCTGGTACCAGATTGCCCTCAACCTCCTCGATTCTCCAGGAGAATTGAGGGTTGTAATAACGTTCTGTGACAACAGGCTTTATTGCAACCTCCTCATATCCTGGCAGCCGACTGTCCAGGGGACACTCTGCTCAGCCCCAGCTGTTAAAATGGGAAACTCATCATCCCTGCTGGCCGACTCTTCCCTCAAATGCCTCTTAGACAACCTCTCCACTCTCTCCCTCACTCCTGATATTAAACCCAAGCATTTAATCTGCTTCAGTACCCAAGATTGGCCTACCTATAGCTTAGACAACCAAAATAAATGGCCCCTTTACAGGTCCCTAAACCCCGACATTATATGGGCCCTCTATAACTTCTGCGAGCATTCAAAAAAGTGGGCAGAGATTCCCTATATCCAGTCTTTCTCTCTACTCCAGGAACACCCTTGTCTCTGCCTCCGATGTAAATTGGTTCACCTCCTCGCGGCTGCAGAGGGTCCCTCTCTCCCTCCAACGCTGCCACCTCCCTCTTCCGTCTCTAACCCCCCTCCCTCTTCAGTCACTAACCCACCTCCCTCTTCCATCTCTGACTTTGACCCAGCAGATGAACCTCCTCCCTATCGACAACCCCATCTGCCCCCACAGACTCCTCCCCCATCAACCCCCACTGTCCCTAATCTTTACCTGCCCCTTCCTCCAGTTCCTGGCACCCCATGCAGTCCTCCTGTTACCTGCTCCAAAACAGCCCCAGCCACTCTCACTCCTCTTCACAAAGTGGCGGGCGCTGAAGGCATTGTCTGAGTTCATGTCCCGTTCTCTATCTTGGACCTGAACCAGGTAGAAAAATGCCTCGGGTCCTTTACAACTAACCCAACCACTTATATCAAGGAATTCCAATACCTCCTCCAAGCCTATAGCCTCACCTTTCATGACATCTACATGGTTCTCTCCAATACCCTACACCCCGAAGAGCACAGAAGAGTGTGGGAACAGGCTAGAACATATGCGGATAAGGTCCATCGGACCTCCCCAGCACACCCCCTTGGGGCAGTGGCAGTCCCGGGCTAGGACCCTAGCTGGGACTATAACTCCCCCAATGGCCTCGGTGCCAGAGATCAGTTCTCTACCTGTCTCATTTCCAGATTGAGGCGGGCAGTGCAAAAGGTTGTTAATTTTGAAAAACTCCAGGAAGTGGTCCACGAAAAAAATGAAAACCCTTCCTCCTTCCTTGATCGCCTTACCAAGGCCCTCCAACAATTTACAAATTTAGACCCAGAAACCCCAGATGGCCATCAACTCCTTATGACTTATTTCTTCTCCCAAAGCTACCCTGACATTAAAGCTAAATTTAAAAAGCTAGATCAAGGGCCCCTTACACCCCAAAATAAAGTTTTGGCTGCTGCCTTAAAGGTATACCACAACCGGGACGAAAAGGCTAAGCGGCAAAAATATCAAATGCCGGCTCAGGCTCTTTGCGGGACAGACACCGGCCCTCGCAGCGGTAGAGGAGGTGTCCAGAACAAATGCAACCCTCCAGGGCCCTGTTTCAAATGTGGCAAGGAGGGACACTGGGCGTGAGCCTGCCCTAACCCTAAACTTCCATCGAAACCTTGCCCCAAATGCAATCTTCCAGGACATTGGGCGGTGGACTGCCCCAGCCCCCAGAGAGGAGCAGGGTCAGCCCCCAACTCCACCCTGGACCTACTGGGCATGGCTGCTTTGGAATGACAGGTCCTTGGGTCTCCCCACCCGACGCATATCTCAAATGCTCGGGAGCCTAGGGTCAAAATTATGGTTGACGGACATCCCATCCTCTTCCTGCTAGACACTGGAACCACCCTTTCTGTCCTGCAGGAGTTCTGGGGACCAACCTCACTGTCCTGGTCCCCGGTAGTCAGGATAGGGGGCCAAACCTTCATCCCACGCACAATTCCTATGCTAACATGCATATTTGCTAGCATCCCATTTACCCACTCCTTCCTGGTCATACCTCAATGCCCTATACCCCTTATGGGTAGGGACATCCTGGCCAAATTTCAGGCATCCATCACCTTCAACCCCAGCGCTGCCCTCACCAACCCACTACCAACAACATCCTTACTCCTCCTTTTGGCCTCTAGTCCTTGGCCTCCCTCCCCACAACCTGCCTCGCTCTCTCCCTCGCTCACCTTGGTGGTTAACCCACTAGTCTGGGACATCCACATCCCTTCACTGGCCCAGTGCCCACCCATTCACATCCAGTTAAAGGACCTGTCCACCCATCCCAGTCAGCCACAATACCCTCTCCCCAGGGCCAGTCTACTAGGTCTGCAGCCTGTCATAAACACCCTACTATGCAAGGGATACTTAAGGCCCACCAACTCACCATACAGTACTCCCATCTTGGTCATAAAACAGCCTGACGGAACCTATTGGCTAGTCCAAGACCTTCGACTAATAAATGCAGCCATTCTCCCCATTCACCCACTGGTTCTCAACCCTTATACCATCCTGTCCATTCCTCCGACGGCAACTCACCTTTCAGTTATAGATCTTAAAGATGCTTTCTTCACCATTCCCTTGGCAGCTGACTCCCAGGACATTTTTGCGTTTACTTGGACCGACCCTGCTTCCCGTCACTCTCAACAGCTCACATGGACGATCCTCCCACAGGGATTTCGGGACAGTCCCCATCTGTTCGGCCAAGCTCTAGCAGCTAACCTTAAAATTCTGTCACTCCCCAAATCCGCTCTCATTCAGTATGTAGATGACCTTCTCTTATGTAGCCCCTCTATAACTGACCCTCACACGGACACTGTCCTGCTTCTCTACTTTCTAGCACAAAGGGGATGCTGAGTTTCCCCCCACAAAGCTCAGCTATCCAAAACACAAGTCACCTACCTTGGTGTAGCCATTTCACACCAACAAAAGGCCATAACAACCAGCCACAAATCTGTTATTTAGTCTCTCCCGGTGCCCAAAACAAAGGAAGAAATCCAGTCATTCCTGGGATTGGCGGGTGACTTCTAAGCCTGGATCCTGAATTTTACCCTTTTCGCCAAGCCACTCTATGACCTGGTTAAAGGTGACCCTAAGGAACCATTACTCTCCCTCTCAGCCGTTAGACAGCCTTTTACCACCCTCCAACAGGCTCTCCTCTGGGCCCCTGCCCTATGACTACCCATTGTCCACTGACCTTTTACCTTACACATCCACGAAAATAAGGGCACAGCCCTAGGAGTTCTAGGCCAATTCAGTGGACAAACATTTGCTCCTGTAGCCTATCTCTCAAAACAGCTTGATCACACGGTTCAGGGATGGGTCCCATGCCTGCGAGCCCTGTCAGCCACCCACTTGCTCGTGTGCAAATCCAAAAAACTCACATTTGGAGCACCTATCACCATTACTTCCCCCCACCATCTACATCACCTCCTAGGATATAAGGGCCTCAAAACACTCCCTCCCGGTCGGGTCCTATCCCTTCTGGTTTTCTTTGTCCAAGACCCCTCTGTCTCCTTCCAAACTTGCGCACCCCTTCACCCAGCCACATTACTCCCTTCCTCTCCTGTCGACACCCCAATACATGAGTGCGTCAAAGTCCTTGAGTCCCTACTCCCCTGTCCAGTACACATTCAGGAAGGACCTTTATCTGCGCCCTCCTATGTTTGGTTCACAGATGGAAACTCATATATACATGAGGGGTCTCAGGTGGCAGGATACGCCATCACCTCTGCCACTAACATCATCGAGGCTAATCCCCTCCCGCCCAACACCACTAACCAACAAGCAGAAATCACAGCAGTCACTCGAGCATTCCAACTGGTGGCAGGACATTCTCTGTCGCTTTACACCGACTCCAAATATGTCTTTCACATTTTGGTTTCACACTCAGCCATCTGGCAAGAACGGGGGTTGTTAACCACCAAAGGGTTGGCCATTGTAAATGCTAAGCTCATTTCCGACCTCCTTCAAGCCTCTTTGCTTCCCAGAGCCATAGGCATCTCACACTGTAAAGTCCACCAGGTGGATTAATCTTTTATCACCCAAGGAAACTCGTGGGCCGACAGGGCGGCTCACCAAGCGGCTCTAAAACCCCTTCCTACCATACTCGTCAACACCTCCTCCCCACCAGCCAAACATACAGGTGAAGTTCCACAATTGTCCAATCTCATTCCCTACCTACATTCAATTTTACATCCAAACCCAGCAGCTCTCACTTCATTTCTTAAAACTTCCTTCCACCTTACTCCTAAACATACAAAACTCATACACACCCTTTCCTCTCAATGCTTTACTTGCCACCAAACGAATCCTAATACCTGCTTAAAGCTCGGAACGTTCCCCACTCACCAGGCTAGGGGAGAGCTCCCTGGGTCAGACTGGCAAGTGGATTTCACCATCATGCTCCCTGTCCATAACATCAAATACCTTCTGGTCCTGGTTGACACCTTCTCCGGTGGGTCGAGGCCTATCCCACCTCAAATCAGCGGGCTGCTATGGTGGGATCTAGTTTTAACCAACCACATCATCCCTCGGTTCGGGGTCCCCTTCTCCATTCAGTCAGATAACGAACCTAAATTCACCTCACAAGGCATTCAGTCTCTAACGGCTGCCCTCAACATCAAATGGCACTTTCACATTCCCTATCACCCACAATCATCAGGAAAGGTTGAACGAACTAACCGCACACTAAAGAATATCCTCCCCAAACTCTCTCGAACTCCATCAGGACTGGGTCTCCCTCCTTTCCCTAGCTCTCTTCCGTGTTCGCGTACTCCCTAAAAGGCCCACTCAGCTTTCACCCTTTGAGGTCCTATATGGCAGACCTGTACTTCCTCCTGGCATTCCAACCTCTCCACCTCACGTTCCCCTTCATATAACCTACCCCCTCCTGTCCTTCATCCTTTCCAATATCTGGCAATATCAAGATCTCCTTTTGCCCGCTCCACAGAAAAACATGATCCAAAGCCTCTCACCCCGTGACAATGGGTTTTCCTCTCAGACCCAGAAATCAGAACTCGCTTACAACCGAAATGGCAAGGACCCTTCCGAATAGTCCTCTTCACCCCCATGGCAGCCAGGCTGCTCATAACCAAAGGACAACTCTGTCTGTGGATTCACGCTTCTCATCTCAAACCAGCTAAATTGCCTCCCTTTACCCCTTCCTCCACAGAGTTGCCAATCTATTCTAGTTCCACAATTCCAGGCCAGCCTCTCAAACTTCAAGTATCCCATGTTGCTCGCTCCCCCTCCCTGCCCGTCATCCAGGAAAATTCCACATAATCACAAGATGCGAAGGTTGCCGCCTGCACTCAACAACTACCCTCCGCCAGATGGTCCTCAATTTCCTTCTTCCCTTACTAATAGTACTGCCTTTCCTTCTACTCCTTCGTTTCCTCCTACTTTCACATTGTTGCACATAGTGCTGCTCCTTGGCGCGGGTTGCTCAATCCCCTCCTCTGCTCACTATCAATAAGACTCAACATGATCATCGCCTTCCTCCTTGCCGTCGTCTTCCAAACCAAGCCCACTACCCTGTACGTCCTCCATTATCGGTTTACCATCCACGAACTTTACAAAAACAACCTCGGATTAGATGCAGTCAAGGACCTAGACAAACAAACATGCCCCATAAACAATTGCTCACAACCTATTTCCCTCAGCTTAAAGTCCTCAATAAGCTTGACAGATGCCCATTGGCCCTTTCTATGCTTACTGGAAGACCAAACCCTAGACTATTGCAAATGGTGGCCTGACAAATATAATGACTGTCCCTATTGGTCATGCAGGATTCACTATGCCGACGAATCCATCAGCAGAAAAGCCTGGGGGGGGACGAGCTTCCTTGTTCGCCACTACATAGGTGGACATTCTGGGCATGAAGGCCGCTTCTCCCACTTCACCTTTGACATCCGTAATCCAACCGCTGATGTCTGGAAAGACCTCACATACGTAGCAGTCTACCCAAAGGATTATTACGAACGTCCCACTGGGTGCCTATCCATCTCTCACTCCACCTTTACCCCTTCTGTCACGGTATCAGTGGTGGAGCACATAAAGACCCAAGAACAACAGCTTCTGGCAGCGGTAGACCCTTTGCCCCCTCCTCAAAAGACCACCTCTCCTTACAACCTTCCCAGCATCTCCCTTCTTGGCTTACTATAATAGGCCACACCCTCTGCTTCTTAAATCAGTCCTTCCCTTCTCTCCCCTCCTCACAATGCTTTCTTTGTGCCTCATTATAGCGACCTCTGCTGGCTGCCGTCCCACTTCCTGCCTCACCCAATAGTAATAATACCCTCAACCTATCTTCCACCAGAGAGGTCATCACCAAAGCTCACATTCCACTTTGGGAAGTGGCATCCAACTCTTCTTACCTCTGTATTGGTCCGTCCAATGTTCCCACTCTCCATTCAAATAGCTCTCTCTGTTCAACCACCATAAACTCAACAAACAGACACTTCCTCCCACCCGGCCTCTTCTTATGGTGCAATGGCACCCTCCTCTCCCAGATCTCCAATCTCACCTCCCCCTGTATAGTTGTTACACTAATCCCACAGCTCTCTCTACTCCACTACCGACCTCCAGGCCCTCTTGACTCCCAAACACTGACGCAAGAGGGCTGTCTTCCTTCCAGTCATGGTAGGATTGTCCCTG
>NW_007260456.1:0-4332 GCF_000164805.1 Carlito syrichta | reverse complement strand
GCAATATCAAGCTCTCCTTTTGCCTGTTCCCACAGAAACACATAATCCAAAGCCTTTCACCCTGGGACAATGGGTTTTCCTCTCAGACCCAGAAACCAAAACTCGCTTACAACCGAAATGGCAAGGACCTTCCAAATAGTCCTCTCCACCCCCACGGCAGCCAGGCTGCTCATAACCAAAGGACAGCTCAGTCCCTGGATTCACGTTTCTTGCCTCAAACCAGCTAAACTGCCTCCCTCTACCCCTTCCTCCACAGAGCTGCCGACCTATTCTTGCTCCACAATTCCAGGCCAGCCTCTCAAACTTCGAGTATCCCATGTTGCTCGCTCCCTCTCCCTGCCCGTCATCCAGGAAAATCCCACATAATCACAAGACGCGAAGGTTGCCGCCTGCACTCAACAACTACCCTCCGCCAAATGGTCGTCAATTTCATTCTTCCCTTACTCATAGTACCTTTCTTCCTACTCCTTCTTTTCCTCCTACTTTCACGTTGCTGTATATAGTGCTGCTCCTTGGCACGGGTTGCTCAATCCCCTCCTCTGCTCACTATCAATAAGACCCAACATGATCATCACCTTCCTCCTTGCCGTCATTTCCAAACCAAGCCCACTACCCTGTCCTTCCTCCGTTATTAGTTCGCCATCCGCGAACTTTACACAGTCAGCGGGATAAAAACAGTCAAGGACTTAGACACAAAACGTGCCCCATAAACAATTGCTCGAAACCTATTTTCCTCAACTTAAAACCCTCAATAAGCTTGCAAGACACTAATCACCCCTTTCTATGCTTACTAGAAGACCAAACCCAGGACTACTGTAAATGGTGGCCTGACCAATACGGTGGCTGTCCCTATTGGTCATGCAGCATTCACTATGCTGACGGATCCATCAGCAGAACAAAATGGGGGGGGCAAGCTTCCTTGTCTGCCACTACATAGGAACTCTGGGGCGCGGAGGCCGCTTCTCCCACTTCTCTTTTGACATCCCTAATCCAACCGCTAACCTCTGAAAAGACCTAATATACATAGCTGTCTACGCAAAGGAATGGTACACCGTCCCACCGGGCGCCAATCCATCTCTTGCTCCACCTTTACCCCTTCCGTCATGGTATCAGTGGTGGAGCAAATAAAAACCCAAGAACGACAGCTCCTGGCAGTGGTAGACCCATTGCCCCCTTCCTCAGAAGACCACCTCTCCTTACAACCCTCCCAACATTTCCCTTCATGGTTTACCATAATAGGCCACACCCTCCGCTTCTTAAACCAATCCTTCCCTTCTCTTCCTTCTTTGCAGTGTTTTCTTTGTGCCTCATTACAACGACCTTTGCTGGCTGCAGTTCCGCTTCCTGCCTCACCCCACAGCAATAGTACCCTCAACCTGTCTTCCACTGGAGAGGCCATCACCAAATCTCACGTTCCACTTTGGGAAGTGGCATCCAACTCCTCTTACCTCTGTATTAGTCCGCCCAGCGTCCCCACTCTCCATTCAAATAACCCTCTCTGTTCAACCACCATAAACTCTACAAATGGGCACTTCCTCCTGCCCTGCCTCTTCTTATGGTGCAATGGCACTCTCCCAAACTTCGAATCTCACCTCTCCCTGTATAGTTGTTACGCTGATTCCACAGCTCTCTCTTTACTCCACTGCCGACCTCCAGGCCCTCTTAACTCCCAAACACCAATACAAGAGGGCTGTCTTCCTTCTAGTCAGGGTAGGATTGTCCCTAGTTTCTGCAGTCACCTCCATAGGTCTATCAGGAGGGGCTCTCGGCTACTCACTATGGGCCATGGAAGACTTACAAAACAAAATCCAACTACTTTTGAACACCACCTCCAATTCTCTCCAGTCATTACAAAGACAAATAGCGAGCATAGCACAAGTAGCCCTCCAAAATTGTCGGGCTCTAGATCTCCTAACAGCCGAAAAGGGAGGCAACTTGTCTTTTCCTCCAAGAGGAGTGCTGCTATTACATTAACGAGTCAGGAGTCATTGAACAAGACATTAATAAATTTCAACACCTCTCCTCACAACTCCAAGGGGCAAAGTCTTCACAAATTGGCAGCCTATTACAAAACTCCCTACTCACCTGGCTTTTGCCTATTGTCATACCTGTCATTCTCATTTTTGGTCTGTGCTCCTTTCTCCCGTGTATCATCAAGTTTCTCCAGTCACAACTTTTAAAAATCTCTAATCAAAGCATTAATCAGCTTCTCCTACAGAATTATGACCTCCTACCCACCGAAGATCCAGGTCTCGACTGTCCCAACCCCACAAACCTCTAACCCTGTCTTCTCATTTCAGACATGCTCGCCTCTAAGTTTACCCCCTACTACCTACCACTCAGATTCTCAGCGTTTCTTGACCACCTTCTTCATGACAGCTAGCTCCTCCCTTTCCTGTGTCCACTCGATGACTGGCCGGACCAGCTTGCTGTTTTCCACTTACAAGGCACCTTCCAGGACTTCCACTCAAATGAAATGTTTTCTTTGAGCGCCTACTTGTGGGGTCTCATGTGGCTTGTCCTTTCACCCACCTCATCCACCGACGCCCCTTTTCAGCAGGAAGTAGCTGGACAGATAAACGCTGCCCCTCTCCTGTATAACCAAAGAGGTGGGAATGAAGGGCCACCACCAAGCCACAAGTAAAGCCACATCCCCTCTCTTTCCTGGAAACGGCGACACGGCAAACTAAAATGGCAATTGAAACGGTGTCTTCCTTTGTTCTTCCTCGGTGCCTTCCTTTGTTCTCCCTCCACACCCTTTCCCGCGCCCACGAAAAATCCACCAACCTACGTGAAGCTCTGCCAGCGGACCTATAGACGACAGACAGGTCGCCCTAGGCCCCTATAAAGGCCGTTGCGCCCTTGCCTCAGGGCTACAGCCTGACACTCAGGTCCTGTAGTCACCATGTTCGACTCATTAAATCTCTTGGCCTTAACGGGTGTTGAGTCTCACTGCGCACCACCGTCTTTCAATCAGCAGCCATAAATGGAGACACACACATGGTGACTCATACCATAATCCCAGCACTTTGGGAGGCCCAGGTGAGAGAACCACTTGAGACCTCCTCAGGCTATCCTTTGCTTCAGCCTTCCAAGTAGCTGGAACTACAGGTATGCGCCACCACTCTTGGCTAATTTTTTTGTTTTATTGTAGAGACACAGTCTCACCAAGTTGTTCAGGCTGGTCCCGAACTTCTGGGCTCAGGCAAATCAGGCAATCCTCGCGCGTCCTCCTCCCAAAGTACTGTAATTACAGGCATGAGCCACCACAACCCGGTATTTCAGGAAGGAAGTAATGCTTGAGTTAGGGTGACCAGGATAGACTCCAGGACAGAGGTTTATGACTGTGCTGGGCAGATTAATGGGCCTCAAAGATGCCCATGTCTTAATATGTTACCTTAGGTGGAAAAGGGAATTTACAGATGTGATTAGGTGAAGTATCTTGAGATGGGGACATTTTCCTAGATTAGCTGAATGACCCAGTGTCATGACCAGTGTCCTTGTAAGAGGGAGGGAGAACTGTCAGAGACATTTGAAGACACTATCTTGCTGATTTGGAAATGGACCAAGGGGCCATAAGCCAAAGAATGCGGGCACCTCTAGAAGCTGGAAAAGGGAAGGAAATGTATTCTTTCCTAGAGATGCTAGAAGGATCCCAGCTCTGCTGACACCTTGTAGTCCTGTAAGGCCCGGTTCAGACTTCTGACCTATAGAACTGTGGGAAAATAAGACTGAGTTGGCCATTGCCTTGCTAGACTCTGGTGTGGCCATGTGCTCTTTGAGCTATGGCTGTTGCCATGCTTCCTGGCTTTGGTCCCTCCCCCAGCTTGGGAAAGGGAATCTTTTCTCTTCCTTTTCTTTCTCACTCTGATTTATTTTTATTTTTATTTATTTATTTATTTATTTTATTTTATTATTTTATTTTTTTGAGTTGGAGTCTCACTCTGTCGCCCAGACTGGAGTGCAGTGGCCGCTCCCAGCCACCGCAGCTTCAACCTGCTGGGCTCCGGCAATCCTTCCGCCTCAGCCTTCCAAGTAGCCGGAATTACAGACATGCGCTACCACGCCCAGCTGATTTTTTGATTTATTGTAGAGATGAGGTCTTGCTGCCCAGGCGGGTCTCGAACCTGCGGGCTCAGGCAATCCACTCACCTCAGCCTCCCAAAGGTGCGGGATTACAGGCTGAGTCACCGAGCCCAGTAAAATTATTATATTTTATTTATTTTATTTTATTTTATCTTATCTTATCTTATTTATTTTTTGAGTTGGAGTCTCACTCTGTCGCCCAGACTGGAGTGCAGTGGCCACTCCCGGCCACCACAGCCTCGACCT
>NW_007260455.1:0-8986 GCF_000164805.1 Carlito syrichta | reverse complement strand
TAGCTAACTAGTGGGCTGACGAGCTGGCTAACCACTCAGCTTAAATAGCCATCTGGCTGGCTGGACAGTCAAATAGCCAGCTCTCTTAACTAGCCAGCCACTCTGCTGGTCAGTCAGCTAGCCAGATGGTTTATCTAGCAAGACACCTACCTGACCAGCCTGCTAAACAGCTATCTTAACTTGCCAGGCACCAAGATAGCCTGCTTGCCAACATGCTGACTTACCTAGCTGACTTAACTATATAGAACACTGGCTAGCCAACTGGCTTAACTAGCTAGCCATTCAGTTAGCCAGACGGGTAGCCAGCTCACTTAACATGCTGAATTAACTAGCTAGCCAGAAGACTAACCAGCTGACTTAATTACCTAGCTACATTCCTAGCCAGGTGGCTAACCAGCTGACTTAACTGCCTGACTTAACAAGATATACAGCTGACTAGGCAGGTGATGTAACTAGCGAGCTACCTAGCTAGCCAGTTGAGAAGCCAATTGAAATAACTAGCTGGTTTAACAACCTAGCCAGCTGGCTAGCCAGCTGACTCAAGTAGCTGAAATAACTAGCCAGCTGGCTAGCCAGCTGAATTAACTAGCTGACATCACTAGCTAGCCAGTTGCCTAGCCAGCTGACTAAAATAGCTAGCTACCTCTGTATCCCCCGTCTTGCCAGCTAACTTAACTACCTAGCTAACTAGATAACCAGCGGACTAGCTAGCTGACATAACTTGGTGACTTAACTAGCTAGTCAGCTGGCAAGCCATCTGAATTTACAAGCTATCAACACAGCAAGGCAGCTGGCTAGCCAGTTGACTTAACTAGCTGACTTAACTAGCTAGCCAACTGACTTAACTTGCTAGCTACCCAGCTAGCCAGCTGACTTAACTAGCTGAAATAACTAGTTAGCTACATAGCTAGTTATCTAGCTAGCTAGCCCACTTAACTATCTGACTGAAATAGCTGGCTAGCTGACATAACTAACTGACAACTGGCTATCTTCCTAGCTAGCCAGCTGATTTTACTAGCTGAAATAACTAGCTAGCCAGCGATCTAGCCATCTGACTTAAGCAGCTTTTTAACTACCTAGCGAGCTGGCTAGCCAACTAATGTAAAGAGGTAACTTAACTAGCTAGCCAGCTGCTTAGCCAGCTGACTTAAATACTTGATTAACGAGCTAGGCAGCTGACCAGCCAGGTGACTAAACTAGCTGACTTAGCTTGATATCCAGATGGCTAGTCCTCTGACTCAACTAGCTCTGTACTACTCTAGCCACCTGGATTGGGAACTGATTTAACTAGGAGACAATTAGCTAGCCAGCTGGCTAGCCAACAAACTTAAATAGGTCACAACCGAGCCAGCAAGCTTGCTAGCCAGCTGATGTAACTACCTGTCTTAACTAGCTGGCCTGCTTTCTAGCCAGTTGAATTAACTACCATGCTGCATAGCTAGCCAGGTGGCTATCCAGTTCAATTAGCTGGGTGACTTATCCTGCTAGCCAGCTGTCTACCTGCTGACTTAACTTGCAAGCTACCTAGCTAGCCAGCTGCTTTCTCATCTGATTTAACTAGGTGAATAACTAGCAAGCCAGCTGGCTAGACAACGGACTTAACTAGCTAGCTACCTAGCTAGCAAGCTGGTTATCCAGCTGTCTTAACTATCTGACTTAACTAGCTAGCCAGCTGACTTAATTGCCTAGCTACCTAGCTAGCCAGCTGACATAACTAGCTGAAATAACAAGTGAGCCAGCTGGCTACCCATCTGACAAAACCAACGTTTTAACTAGGTAGCCAGCTGACTAGAAACTGACTTCATCAGCTGACTTAACTAGTTAGACAGCTGGTTAGCCAGTTGATTAAACTAGCTGACTTTACTAGCTGGCCAGTTGGGTAGCCAGCTGAATTAACTACCTAGGTACCTAGATAGACAGCAGCCTAGCTAGCTGACTTAACAAGCTGACTTAACTAAGTAGCCAGCTGGCTAGCTAGCAGATTTAACTAACTACCTGCCTAGCTAGACAGCTTGATAGCCAACTGACTTAACTAGCTGACATAAGATAGCCTGGTGGCATGCCAGCACATTTAACTAGTTACCTACCAAAATAGCCCTCTGGCTTGCCAACTGATTTAACTACCTCAGCTACCTAGCTAACCTGCTGGCCACTGAGCTATCTTAACTAGCTAGTCAGCTTGCTAGCCAGTTGATTTAACTAGCTAGGTACCCTGCTAAGTAGCTGGCTAGCCAGCTGACTAAATTAGCTGTCTACCTAGCTAGCTAGCTGGCTAGCCAGCTGACTTACTTATCTGAATTAATTAGCTTGTCAGCTGGCTAGCCAATTGACTTAAGTAGATCGTTGCCTAGCTAGACAGCAGAGGAGACAGCTGACTTAACTAGCTGATGTAAATAGCTGACCTGCTCACTACTCAGGTGAATTAACTAGCTTGTTATATATCTAGCCAGCTGGCTAGGCAGCTGACTCAATTAACTTAACTAGCTAGATACCTAGCTAACCAGCTGTCTTAGCTAGCTAACTTAACTAGCTTTCTACATAGCTAGCCAGCTGGCTGGCCAACTGACTTAACTAGTTGGCTTAACCAGCAAGCCAGCTGGTTGGCCCGCTGACTTAACTTTCTGACTTAACTAGCAAGCAAGCTGCCTTGCCAGCTGAATTAACTAGCTGACTTAATCAGTTAGTCAGCTGGCTAGCCAGCTGAATTAACTAGTTAGATACCAAGCTAGCCAGCTGGGAAGCGCTGAATGAACTAGCTGATTTTAACAGCTAGCCAGCTAGCTAGCCAGCTGACTTAACTAGCTTGCTACCCAGCTACCCAGCTGTCAAGCCAGCTGACATAACTAGTTGACATAACCTACTAGCCAGCTGGCTATTCAGCTGACAAAACTATCTGAATTAACTAGTTAGCCAGCTGGCTAGCCAGCTGACTTAACTAGCTCTATACCTAGCTAGCTGGCTAGCCAGCTGACTTACATAGCTGACGTAATTAGCTTTCCAGCTGGCTAGCCAATTGACTTAAGTAGTTCGCTAACTAGCTAGAGAGCTGAGGAACCAGATGACTTAACTAGCTGACTTAAATATCTGGCCTGCTTGCTACTCAGCTGTATTAACTAGCTTGTTATATATCTAGCCAGCTGACTAGTCAGCTGACTAAACTAGGTGACTTAACTAACTACCCAGCTGTCTAGCCAGCTGACTTTATTAGCAAGCTACTTAGCCAGCGAGCTGGCTAGCCAGCTGACATACCTAGGTGACTTAAATAGCTAGCCAGCAGATTAGACTGCTGACTTAACTATCTACCTAGGTAGACATCTGTCTAGTCAGCTTACTAAACTAGGTGACAACTAGCTAACCTGCTAGCAAGCAGGATGACTAAACAGCTTAGGTACCTAGTCAGTCAGCTGGATAGCCTGCTGTGTTAACTACCTAGCTACCTATGTATCCCGACTGCTTGCCAGCTGACTTAACTACCTAGGTACCTAGGTAACCAGCAGGCTAGTGAGATGACTTAACAAGGTTAATTAACAAGATGTATAACGGGCTAGCCAGGTGACTTAACCAGGTAGCTACCCAGCTAGGCAGCTGGGTAGCCAACTGATTTAACTCACTGACTTAACTAGCTAGCAAGCTGACTTATCTAGCTGACTTAGTCAGCTAGCTACCTAGCTAGCCAGCTAGCTTATCTATCTGGCTGAAATAACTAGCTATCTAGCTAGTTATCCAGCTAGGCAGCTGACTTAAGAAGCTGACTTAACTTGTTATGTAGCTACCATTACTAGCTGACAAATATAGCTAGCTTCCTAGCTAGCCAGCTGACATAACTAGCTGAAGTAACTAGCTAGCCAACTGGTTGCAACCTGACTTAACTAGCTGACTTAATTTGCTAGCCAGCTTGTTGCCAGCTGACTTAACTAGATTACTTAATCATCTAGTTAGCTGGATAGCCAGCTGACTTAACTAGCTGACTACCTATCTAGCCAGCAGGCTAACCAGCTGAATTACCTAGGTGACTTAAGCCAACAAGTTGGCTAGCCACCTCACTTAACTTGCTAGTTATCTAGCAGGCTAGCCAGCTGACTTAACCACCATTACTTGAAAAACTATCCTGCTGGCTAGCAAGTTGACTGTCTAGCTAGCTACCTAGCTAGTCAGCTGCCTAAACAGCGGACTAAACTAGCAGACTTAACCAGTTAACCAGTTGCCTAGCCAGCTGACTTAACTCGCTGACATCAGTAGCTAACCAGGTAGCTCTCTAGCTGACTTAACTAGTTAGCTACATATCTATCCAGTTGGCTAGGCACCTATTTTAACTAGCTGAATTAACCAGCTAGCCAGCTGACTAGCCAACAGACTTAACTAGCTCGCTACCTAGGTAGCCAGCTGGCTAGTAAGCTGACTTAAGTAGCTGACTTAACTAGCAGCTACCTAGCAAGTCAGCTGACTTATATAGTTAACTAACTAGCTAGCTATATAGCTAGCCAGCTGACTTACATAGTTAGCTAATTGGCTAGCTACCTAGCTAACAAGCTGACTTAAATAGTAATCTTCCTTGCTAGCTAGCTGTCTTGACCAGCTAGAAAACTAGTTAGCTAAATCATTATCTAATGTGCAAGCTAGGTGATGTAATCATCTGACTTATCTTGTTAGCTAATGAGCTGGCTAGCTGACTCATCCAGCTGAGTTAATTCCTTAGCTATCTAGCTAGCTAGCTGACCATCCAGCTTACTTAACTCGTTAGCTAACAAGCTAGCTAGCCTACTCAAGTAACTGACTCAACTCGTTTGTTTATTAGCTAGCTAGCTGACTCAACCATATGACTTAACCCATTAGTTGAGTAGCTAACAACCTGGCTCAAACTGCTGACTTAAACCTTTAGCTAACTAGATAGCTAGATGTCTTAACCAGCTAGCTAAATTAGAAAGCTGACTTAACTAGCTGACTTAACTAACTGACTTAACTACTTGACTAGCTGACTTAACTGGGTGACAACTAGTTAGCTAGCTGTCTTAACGTGAATTAAATAGTTAGCTAGCTATTTAACTAGCTGAATAACTAGCTGACTTAACTAATTAGCAAACTAGTTAGATATCAGACTTAAGTATCTGACTGAAATAATTAGCTAACTAGTGAGCTAGATGACTTAGCTACCTGAATTACCTAGCTAGCTAGTTAGCTAGCTCACTTGGCTAGCTGACATAACTAGTTAGCTTACGAGATAGCTAGCTGAATTAACGAGTTGGTTAATGAGTTAGATAACTGTTTTAACTAATTGGTAGACAAGTAGAATAGCTGACTTAACTAGTTGGTAAACGAGTTAGCTAGGTGACTTAACTTGTCTGACGAGTTGGCTGACTAGTTAGCTGGTTTAACAAATTGGCTGACTTCTCGGCCTCCCTGTTAGCTGGCTTAACAAGTTGACCGACTAATCGGCCAACTATTTAGCTTGGATAGCTAGTTGGCTGAGGAGTTGGCCCCATAGTTAGTTCGGTTAAGTAGTTGGCTGGCTAGTTTGCTGACCTAATTATTTGGCCGATTAGTTGGCTGAATAGTTAGCTGACCTAAGTATTCGGCTGCCAAGTTGGCCCACTAGTTGGCCGATTGGTTAGCTGACTTAATTAGTTGGCCAGCTAGTATCTCGACCGGTTAGCTGATGTAACTAGATAGCCAGCATGGGATCCAACAGATGAGCTGACTTAACTAGTCGATCATTGAGTGAGCCGACTGGTCAGATGAATTAACTATTTGACACACGAGTGAGCCAACACATGCGCTGCCATAACTAGTCGGCTGGTGAGTGAGCCAACTGGTGAGCTGACTTAACTAGTCTGCTGGTGAGCAAGCCAATTACTTAGGTGACCTGTTGGCCTGCAAGGGAGCTGACAAGTTAGTTGACCTGTTGACTGGCGAGTGTGCCAACTTGTTTGCTTACCTGTTAGCTGTCGAGCAAGCCAACTAGTTAGCTGACCTGACGGAAAGCGATGGAGCCCACTAGTTAACTCATGAGCTAGCTGAGTTGCTAGCAGACTACTTAACTAAGTAACTAGCTGATTTGCTAGCTGACTTAACTAGCTAGTTGAATAGATAGCTGGCTATCTAGTTGACATTTCTATCTAACAAGCAAAATATCTAGCTGTATAGCTAGCTGACTTAACTAGCTAGCTAACTGGCTAGTTAGATGGCTAGCTGACTTAACTATCTACCTGACTAGCTAGCTGAATAGCTAGCTGACTTAACTGGCTAGCTCACTAGCAACCTGACTAGCTAGCTGACTTAACTAGGTACCTGAATAATTAGCTGACTTGCTAGCTCACTTAACTAGCTAGCTAGCTAGCTAGTTGAATTAACTAGCTGACTAACTATTTGACCGGCTATTCGGCTAGCCTGCTGTCTTAACTAGCTAGCTAACTGGCTAGCTGGCTAGGCAGTCGGCAATCTAGTCAGTGGGCTGGCCACCAAGCTAGCCACCCAGCTTAAATAGCCAGTTGGCTGATTGGACAGTGGAATAGCCAGCCAGCTTATATAGCCCGCCACCTTGCTAGTCATCCGGTTAGCCATTTGGCTTAACTAGCTGGCCACCTACATGACCACCCTGCTAACCAGCCAGCTTAACTTGCCAGCCACCTAGGTAGCCAGCTGGCTCAGCAGCATTCTTAACTAGCTGACTTAACTAGATAGTCATCCGGCTAGCCGATTGGCTTAACTAGTGAGCCACCAAGTGAGCCAGACGACTAACCAGCTCACTTAACTCACTGACTTAACTCTTTAGCAAGCCGGCTTGCCAACTGACTTAATTAGTTAGCTTCATACCTAGACAGGTGGCTAGCCAGCTGACTTAATGAGCTGACTTAACCAGATAGCCAGGTGGCCAGCCAGCTGACTTAACTCACCAGCTACCTAGCTAGCCAGATGGCTAACCACTTGAATTAACTAACTGACTTAACAAACTAACCAGTTGGCTAGTCAGCTGTCTCAACTAGTTGACTTAACTCGTTAGCCAGCTGTCTAGCCAGCTGAGTTAACTAAATGACATCACTAGATAGCCAGGTGGCTAGTCAGCTGTCTCAACTATCTGGCTACCTATGTATCCCGCTGGCTTGCCAACTGACTTAATAACCAAACTACCTAGCTAACTAGCTTGTTAACCAGCTAACATAACTAGTTGTCATAACTAGCTGCCTTGCTTTCTAGCCAGTTGAATTAACGAGCTTGCTACATAGCTAGCCAGCTGGCTATCCAGCTGATTTAACTAGGTGAGTTATCTAGCTAGACAGCTGTCTAGCCTGCTGACTTATCTAGCAATCTACCTACCTAGCCAGCTGGCTAGTCAGCTGACTTAACTAGGTGACTTAACTAGCTAACCAGCTTGCTAGACAGCTAACTTAACTAGCTAGCTACCTAGCTAGCAAGCATTCTAGCTAGCTGACTTAACTAGCTGACGCAATTAGCTAGCTAGCTGACATATCTAGCTGACTTAACTAGCTAGCTTCCTAGCTTGCCAGCTTACATAAATAGCTGAAATAACTAACAAGCCAGCTGGTTTTCAATCTGACATAGATAGTTTTTATCTAGCTAGCCAGCTGGCCAGACAAATGATTTATCATGCTTACTTAACTATCAAACCAGCTGGTTAACCAGCTGACTAAAGTAGCTTACTTAACTAGCTGACCAGCTGTCTAGCCATCTGACTTAATAGCCTAGCTACCTAGCTGGCCAGCAGCATAGCCAACTGATTTAATTAACTGACTTAACGATGTAGCCAGCTGGCTAGACAGTAGACTTAACTACCTATCTACCTAGCTAGACAACTGGATAGCCAGTTGACTTAATTAACTGACATAACTAGATAACCTAAAAGCTAGACAGCTGACTTAAGTAGCGACCTATTGACATAGCCCACAGGCTTGCCAGCTGACTTAACTAATAACTACCTAGCTATCCTGCTGGCCAGCGGAACTAACTTAACTAGGTGACTTAACTAGCTAGCCAGCTGGGGAGCCAGCTGACTTAACTAGAAAGCTACCCTGATAGGCACCAGGCTAGTCAGCTGACTTAACTAATTGTCTTAAATAGCTACCCAGTTGACATAACTAGCTGACTTAACTAGATGACTTAACTACATAGCTACACAGCTGACTTAACTAGATGACTTAACTAGCTAGCTACCTAACTAGAAAGCTGAATGGCCAGCTGACATAACTAGTTGACTTAACCAGCTAGCCAGCTGACTTAACCAGTTAGCCAGCTGGCTGGCCAGCTGACTCAACTAGTTAGCTACTTAGCTAGCCAGGTTGGAAGCAAACTGAATTAACTTGCTGATGTAACTTGCTTAACCAACTGACTAGCCAGCTGACTTAACTAGTTTGCTACATAGATAGTCAGCTTTCTAACCAGCTGAATTAACTAGTTGCTTTAACCAGCTAGTCAGATGGCTAGGCAGCTGACTCAACTAGCTGAATTAACTAGTTAGCCAGCTGGCTAGGCAGCTGACTTAACTAACTCTCTACCTAGCTAGATAACTGGCTAGCCAGCTGATTTAAATAGCTGACAACACTAGCTAACCAGGTGGCTAGCCAGCTGACTTAACTAAGTGACTTAACTAGCTAGCTACTGACATATACCACTGGCTTTCCCACTGAATTAACTACCTAGCTACCTATCTAACAGGCTGGCTAGAGAGCTGACTTAACTAAGTGACTTAACTAGCTAGCCATCTGGCTAGTCAGCTGATTAAATAGCTAGCTACCCAGATAGACAGCTGGCTACACAGTTGACTTAACTAACTTTCTCAACTAGCTAGCCAGCTGACTTATCTCTCTGATTTAACAAGCTAGCAAGCTAGCTGGCCAGCTGAATTAAGTAGCTGACTTAACCAGCTAACCAGCTCGCTAGCCAGTGGACTTAACAGCTAGCTACCTACCTAGCCAGCTGGGAAGCCAGATGAAAAAACTAGCTGACTTAACTAGTTAGTGATGTGGCTAAGCCA
>NW_007260454.1:5911-7053 GCF_000164805.1 Carlito syrichta | reverse complement strand
GCAGCATTCCATTCCATTCCATTCCATTCCATTCCATTCCATTCTATTCCATTCCACTCTATTCAACTCCTCTCCATTCCAATCCATTCCATTCCTTTCAATTCCATTGCATTCCTTTCCCTTCCTTTCCAATCTATTCCTTTCCATTCCATTCCATTGCTCTGCATTCCATTCTATTGCATTCCATTCCATTCCATTCCTCTCCTTTCCATTTTATTCTTCTCCATTCCATTCATCTCCATTTAATTCCATTCCATTCAATTCCTCTCTATTCCATTCCTTCCCTTCCCTCCTGTCCACTCAATTCCATTGAATTCTTCTACATTCCATTTCTTTCCATTCCATTCCACTCCATTACATTCCATTCCTCTCCATTCCACTTCAAACCATCTTATTCCTTTCCCCTACATGTCATTCCATTACGCAGTCTTCCATTCCATTCATTTTCATTCCTCTGCATTGCACTCCCTTTCATTCCATTCTACTCCATTCCATCCCAATCCATTCCATTTCATTCCATTCCATTCTATTCCATTCCTCTCCATTCCCTTCCCTTCTATTTTACACCTTTCCATTCTTCTAGATTTAATTCCATTTCATGACATTCCTTTCCATTTCATTCAATTCTTCTGTATTCCATTCCATTCCATTCTATTCCTTACCATTCCTCTCCACTCTGTCTCATTCCATTCCATCCCTCTCCATTTTTTTCTATTCAATTTCATTCCTCTCCATTCTTTTCCATTCCATTAGATTTCTCTCCATTACATTTCATTCCATTCCATTAATCTCCATTCCAATGCATTCCGTTCCGTTCCTCCATATTCCATTCCATTCCATTTCATTCGATTCCACTCCTTTCCACTCCGTTACACTTCTCTCCATTCCTTTCCATTCCATTCCATTCCAGTCCATTCCTCTCCACTCCCTTCCATCCCTCTCCATTCCATTTCATTCCGTTCTATTTCTCTCCATTCCATTCCATGCCTTTCTTTTCCTTTACATTGCAGTTCATTTCATTCCATGCCATTCCTCTCCATTCCATTTCTTTTCAGTCCACTCTACTGTGTTCCATTCTTCTCCATAGCATGCCATTCCATTCCCCTCCTTTCCACTCCTCTCCATTCCACTGCATTCCATTT
>NW_007260454.1:5482-5891 GCF_000164805.1 Carlito syrichta | reverse complement strand
TCTATTCCATTCCTCTCCATTCCCTTCCCTTCTATTTTACACCTTTCCATTCTTCTAGATTTAATTCCATTTCATGACATTCCTTTCCATTTCATTCAATTCTTCCGCATTCCATTCCATTCCATTCCATTCTATTCCATACCATTCCTCTCCACTCTGTCTCATTCCATTCCATCCCTCTCCATTCTTTTCTATTCAATTTCATTCCTCTCC
This sequence comes from Carlito syrichta, assembly GCF_000164805.1. Taxonomy (NCBI): domain Eukaryota; kingdom Metazoa; phylum Chordata; class Mammalia; order Primates; family Tarsiidae; genus Carlito; species Carlito syrichta. Next base: position 5,678 of record NW_007260454.1, on the reverse strand, counting down.
ATTCCTTTCCATTCCATTAGATTTCTCTCCATTACCGTTCATTCCATTCCATTAATCTCCATTCCAATGCATTCCATTCCGTTCCTCCATATTCCATTCCATTCCATTTCATTCGATTCCACTCCTTTCCACTCCGTTACACTTCTCTCCATTCCTTTCCATTCCATTCCATTCCAGTCCATTCCTCTCCACTCCC
>NW_007260454.1:3364-5047 GCF_000164805.1 Carlito syrichta | reverse complement strand
CCACTCCGTTCTGTTCCGTTCCTTTGCATTCCCTTTCTTTTCAATGCATTACATTCCAGTTCATTCCTTTCCATTCCTCTCCATTAGTCTCCATTTCTCTACATTCCCTTCATCTCAATCCCATCCCATTCCATTCCTCTCCATTCCATTCCTATTCCTTCCATTCTACTGCCTTCCATTCTTCTCCATACCATGCCATCCCATTCCCTTCCATTCCATTCCTCTCCATTCCATTGCTTTCCATTCCATTCATCTCTCTACATTGTATTCCATTCCTCTGCATTCCATTCCATTCCCTTCCATTCCACTCCATTTCATTTCTACTATTTTGTTCCTCTCTATTTCATTCCTCTCCCTTCCACTCTTTGCCATTCCATTTTCTCACTTCCATTCCATTCCATCCCATACCTATACATTCCAATCAATTCCATTCCGTTTCATTCCATTTCATTCCATGACATTCCACTCCATTCATTGCCATTCCTCTCCATTCCATTCTTTTAGATTCCTCTCCATTCGTATTCATTAAATTCCATTCCATTACATAATATTACTCTCCATTCATCTCCATTCGTCTCCATTCTTCTCCATTCCAATCATCTCATTCCATTCTATTCCATTCCATTCCTCTCCATTCAATTCCACTCTATTCCATCCCGTTCCATTCCTCTCCTCTCCATTCCATTCTATTCCATTCCATTCCCTTCCATTCTCGTGCATTTCATTCCAACCCACAGCATTCATTTCCATTCCATTCATTTCTTCTGCATTCCATTCCATTCCATTCAATTCTATTCCATTCCATTACTCTCCACTCTTGTCCATTCCATTCCATCCCTCTCCATTCCATTCTCTTCAATCCCATTCCTTTCCATTCCATTAGATTTCTCTCCATTGCATTTCATTCCATCCCATTTATCTCCATGCCTTTCCTTTCCTCTCCATACCATTTCATTCCATTCCCTTCCACTCCATTACACTCCTCTCCAATACTTTCCATTCCATTCCATTCCATCCATTCCATTCCATTATATCCATTCCATTTCATTCCATTCCATTCCTCTCCTTTCTATTCCTCCAATCCATTCCTCTCCACTCCATTCCATCCCTCTTCCATTCCATTCCATTCCATTCCATTCCTTTCCATTCCATTCTTCTCCATTCTTTTCCATTCCATTCCATGCCATTCCATTCCATTCCATGTCACTCTATTCCATTCAATTCAATTCCATTCCATTTCATTCTTCTCCTCTCCTCACCATTCCATGCCATTTCATTCCATTCCACTGCATTCCATTCCAATCCATAGCATTCCATTCAATTCAATTCCTTTAAATTCCCTTCCATTCCTCTCCTCTCTGTTCCATTCCATTCCATCCCTCTCCATTCCATTCCATTCAATTCCATACCTCTTCATCCCTCTCCATTCCATCCCATTCTCCTCCATGCCATTTCACTCCATTACATTCCTCTACATTCCATTCCTTTTCTTCTATTCCTCTCCATTCCAATCCATTCCATTCTCTTCCATTCCATTCCTCTCCATTCCACTGCTTTCCAATTCATTCTATTCCATTCATTTCTCTTCATTCTATTCCATTCCTCTCCATTCCATTCCATTCTATTCCATTCCATTCCATTCCCCTCCATTTCATCCTTCCATTCTATTGCACTGTATTCCAT
>NW_007260454.1:2169-2892 GCF_000164805.1 Carlito syrichta | reverse complement strand
TATTCCATTCCATTCCTCTCCACTTTGTCCCATTCCATTCCATAACTCTCCATTCCATTCAATTCCATTCCATTCCTTTGCATTCCTTTGCATTCCTTTAGATTCCTCTCCATTACTTTTCATTTCATTCCATTAATCTCCATTCCATTGGATTCCGTTCCTTTCCTCTCCATTCCATTTCATTCCCCTCTATTACACATCTCTCCATTCCATTCCATTCCATTCCATTCCATTCCATTCCATTCCATTCCATTCCATTTCATCCATTGCATTTCATTGAATTCTTCTCCATTCCATTCTATTGTAGTACATTCCTCTCGACTCCATTCTATCTCTCTCCATTCCATTCCATTCCTTTCTGTTCCATTTTTTTCCATTCTGCTCCATTCATTCCATTCCATACCATTCCATTCCTTTCAATTCCAGTCCATCTCATTCCATACCATTCTTCTCCATTCCATTCTTTACTTTCCATTCTTCTGCATAGCATGCCATTCCATTCTTCTGCATAGCATGTCATTCCATTCTCTTCCATTCCACTCCTCTCCATTCCACTGCTTTCCAATCCATTCTATTCCATTCATCTCTCTTCATTCTATTCCATTCCTCTCCATTCCATTCCATTCCCCTCCATTTCATCCTTCCATTCTATTGCACTGTATCCCATTCCTCTCCCGTCCACTCCTTTCCATTGCATTCCTCTCACTTAAATTCCATTCCATT
>NW_007260454.1:1796-2149 GCF_000164805.1 Carlito syrichta | reverse complement strand
ATTCATTTCCTCTCCATTTCTTTCCATTCCATTCAATTCCTATCCATTCCATTCCTACCCCTCCCTTCCTGTCCATTCAATTCCATTAAATTCCTCTCCGTTCCACTTCTTTCCATTCCATTCCATTTCATTACATCTATTCCTCGCGATTCCACTCCATTCCATTTTATTCCATTCCCCTGCATACCATTCCTCTATGTAGCATTGTATTCCATTCATTTCCGTTCCTCTGCATTCCATTCCCTTCTATTCCATTCCTCTCCATTCCATTTCATTCCATTCCATTCCATTCTTCTACATTCCCTTCTCTTCTATTCCATACCTTTCCATTTCTCTAGATTTAATTGCATTTC
>NW_007260454.1:0-497 GCF_000164805.1 Carlito syrichta | reverse complement strand
TCCTATCCATTCAATTTCATTCGATTCCATTCTATTTCATTCAATCCCTCTCCATTCCATCCCATTACATTTCACTACACTCTTTTCCCTTGCATTCCCTTGCATTCCCTTCCATTCCATTGTATCCCTCTATATTCCATTCCATTCCATTCTATTGCTTTCCATTCTATGCCTTTCCTCTCCATATCTTTCCTTTCCATTTTCTTCCCTTCCTTTCCACTCCACTGCATTCCATTCCATTTTTTTCAATCCATCCCTCTTCATTCTATTCCATTCCATTCAGTTCCATTACATTTTATTCCTCTCGACTCCATTCCATTCCATTCCATTCCGTTCCATTCCATCCCTCTTCATTCCATTCCATTCCTTTCTATTCCATTCCATTCCCTTCGTCTCCTTTCCATTCCATTCTATTCCATTCCATTCCATTCCTCTATATTTCATTCCTCTCCATTCATTTCCATTCGATTGCATTCCATTCCATTTCTCTACATTCC